>NW_007053779.1:669300-678250 GCF_000164805.1 Carlito syrichta
CGCTCTGGCTCCCGCGCCGCTGCCACCTGCCTCCCCCCCTCGCCCGCGGAAGCGCGCCCGGCTTCTGACCCACACCCAGCCTGGGGAGAAATGCTGCTGCTCTCACTCGCCTGCCGCTTCGCCGGAGTTCGAGGTGATCGTGTCTCAAAATGGAACTGGAAAGTTGAGAGTCGCCTCCCTCTTGCCCCAGTGTACTGTGCACAAAAACCAAAACAAAAACCTGTGTGCGCCTCCCCGTCATTGCCGAATAAAAGAGCTAGGAGAATAAGTGGTGGGGAGGAGAGGGCGAGGCGGTGTGGGGAAATAAAACTTTCTCGTGTTTTCTAAAAAGAGATTAAGATCTTTAATAAAGAAATTGAAAATGCCTAGTGGTATCGTAGACTTTAAGGGTGGTATAGCAGGTCTTTGTCTTAAAACAGTCAGTGGAAGATCTAAATAGAAAAATTTGATTACTGGATTAACATATTTAGGAAGACGATCAACATTCGTCTTGTGAAGAGGGTAGGGTTTCTAGAATTTTCCAATACGTTTCCAGTGCCGTGGCTGAGTCCTGGCTACAAAATCCCACAACAAATTACAGCATTTGCTAAAATTTATAGATATAATGTCGCTATCCACACACCCACACAAGTACACACACTCACACCGGGGATTGGACATCTTGTTCATAAAAGAACAGTCTGATAGTTCAGGAAAAATACAAGGTTATTGCTCTCTTTAGAAAACCAAATTGAATAGAACACTAAAAAGATTATGATATAGAGCAACAGTACAGACATGAGGAAATGGCATGATTACCAGGGGGACAAAAATGTCATTTCTATTTTTTATTTTTATGACTTTGCATTTCTCATAGTAATGTTTTGTTCAGATAAACTATCATACTAGAATAGAACCTTGGTTGTCAGTTATCTCCAAAAGTAATTTTAGTTTTCTTGTGCCTCAGATTCTTCAGTCAATTTTTAATGGTGTCTGCTTTTCAAACTTAAGACAGAGAGCTCACAAATCAAACAACTTTATTGAAGTATAATTGACATACAATAAACTACAAGTTTAAGGTGTACAATTTGATACATTTTTTATGTGTATACACCCCTGAAACCAGTTCTATAATTTAAGTATCACCCTCCAAACTTTCCTCTACCCCTTTATAGTTCTTCCTTCACTCTATTCTCATTGCCAGGTAACCCCAGATCTGCTATTTGTCACTACAGAGTAGTTTGCATTTTCTAGAATTTTAGATGAATGGAAGCATATAGTTTGTACTTTTGTCTGGCTCCTTTCACTCAACATAATTGTTTTAAGATTCATCCACAGTGTTGCATTTATCAGTAGTTTGTTTATTTCTGAGTAGTATTCCATTGTATGAATATACCACAGTTTGTTTCATACAAATGTTGAGGGACATTTTCATTGTTTTCACTTTTTAGCTATTAATAATGCTGCTATGAACATTCATGTACAAGTCTTTGTATGAACATTTGCTTTCCTTTCCTCGGGATACATACCTAGGACCTTACCATTAGATTTTTATACCTAACTACATGTATTATAAGGGGAAATAGAGTTTCTGTAATAACATGTAGATAAATGTATGCTCTTTCTGTATTTTTAAGAGTAAACTTAGCAGATTGTGGTGAAAACAGCATAGGACAGGAAGGAAGTTAAGGGACCTACGTATTAGTCTCAGAAGGTAACAATCCTTAATTCAGTTTCCTCATTTATGAGAAAGGTTAGAGTCACAGGGTGATCTCTAAAGCTTCTACCAATTCCAAGATTTATACAGCTCTCAAAAGTAGCAAAGTTCAACTAAAGTGGTTTGATGAAGGTAAACTATCTTCCTCCCAACTTTCTCCAGGGCTTCAAGTTACCTTTATTCCAACCCATGTTACATTTAATGCAGATTGGCTCTTTTTATTTTCAATGGTGACTAGCGGATCACTGCATATATATTATCAAATTACTTAAGATATATTTTTGTTGTGAGAGCTGCCTTTAAAAAAACAATTAAATGTTTGATTCCTGACTTCTTATGATGAAGAGAGCGCCCACCGACTTATAAAAAGGCCTCTGCCAACAATATGGAGCTATTTAAACAAACTGCCTTCGCCTGAAAATAGAATGTCATGCTAGCATTTAAAGTCATGTCTTCAAAGAACACTGAAGAAGATGGTAACATCTTCACACTCTGATGGGTAAAAAAGTGAGTATGATCCCGATATGTTTATAAGTATGCATTAAAAAAACTAGATGTACTTAAGAGACTGGAAGGAGACACTCCCAAAAGTTAATAATAACTAGCCTTAAGCATGAGATTACATAATTATTATTTTTTCCCTTATGCTTTTCTAAATTGTGTACAATGAATCATGCACTTCTTTTTATATTCAGAAAAAGTTCAATAAATACTTTTTAAGCAATTCAGGCATAAAAAGGGCCTCTGAACACAAATTTTACAAATACACAATTTTATAAGATGACTATCTCAAATAAATGAAAAAAAATTTTTTTAATTGGAGTCTCACTGTGTTGCCCAGGCTGAAGTGCAGTGGCACACTCACGGCCACTGCAGCCTCAACTTGCTAAGCCCAGTTGATCCTTCCGCCTGTCTTCCAAGTAGCTGGAATTACAGGTGTGTGCTACCACACCCAGCTAATTTTTTTTTTTTTTTTTTTGTAGAGTCGAAGTCTCACCAGGTTGCCCAGGCTGAGCTTAGGCAATCCTCTCCCCTCGCCCTCCCAAAGCTCTGGGATTACAGGCTTGAGCCACTGTGCCCAGCCAATGAAGACTTTTAAATGGTAAATAGAAACTCCCCCACATCTTGCACATTTGCTAGGACATAGGCATTCAAAAAATAGAGAAAATAGATCAGATGGCTAGAGTGATAGACCGCACAATAGGAAAGGACACAGAAAAGTTAGGAGAGTCCAGATACAGACAAAGGGACACCTGCCACTCTGTAGGGAAGGAGAAATCTCAAGAGGAAGAAGAGACCACTGGAAAGAGGCTTTTTGGTAATCATCCTTGGGGAAACATTCCCAGAGGAAAAACTATCTTGACAACACAGGAATGAGCTGAGAAAATAAAAGAAGGCTGTAAACCTGTCTAGAAGGAATCAGGAAGAGACTGGGGAGAATGTTCTGAGAATGTTCATAAGTCCCTGTCCATGGGAGCAGACTGAGGGTTCTATCAATGTTTGTGGAATGTGAATGATGAGGATCAATGAGCTGGGATACAAGTAAGGGAGCAATGCAGCAAAGGCCTCAAGGGTCTCCTGATGGAAGGTCAGGTGCAAAGTGGGGCAATCTGAGCCCTGATCTATAGGATAATCATAATTCACAACTATGTTTATGAGACTCTTCTATTTATATACCATAGTAAAACATATTTACAAAGCATTCAATATTATAGACATTTATAGACATAATGAAATACATTTTATACCTCTTAACATTTGACTCCTAAATTTGAGGAAAAAATTAATGCCTAAGCTATCTAAGCTCCTTTTCTCCGAACCAACAAGAAATGAGCCCAGAGACTAGATGAGGAGTCCACTGTATTCCCATACAGTGTGGTACTCAAGATCATTCATAGTGCCCTGAGAACAGGTTGTATAAGGCTTCCCAACTCAGTAATGTTACAATTGTAACTTGAAACCCACTATGGTGAGAGTATCTACATCTCCAAAGTCAGCAAAAACTACAACTTAGGGCTTCTCCCCAGAGCCCGTTACTAAGCATTCAATGGCACACCACTGCTCCCATAGTACATTTGTCATTACTGGACTGTCCTCTGTTCTGTCCCCTCACCCCCTTGGCTAAAAGCCTAGGAAGGGCAAGGACCCTTGCTTGTAGTGTTTGCAGTTGTATTCCCAACATCTAGCACATGCCTGGCATACAGTTGGTGCTGAGTACATATTTGTTGAGCCAATCAACCACCCACACAGCGGGTTAGCAAATCACGTGAGCCCCCTTAGCTAACCTGCTCATAAACATCTGGGTGGGCCATCCAGCAGAGGAAGAAAGGGCCAAACACTCCACCACCCCCTCGCAATCATCCTTCATTGGCCAATGTTTGTGGTTTGGTAAAGTTCACTGTCCTTGTTAGGGTTGCCAGATAAAATATAAATTTTGTATGGGCCATACTTATCCCAGAAGTTTTGTTTGTTTGTTTGAAATTCAAATTTAACTGAGCACCCTGTATTTTAATTTGCTAAATCTGGCAACCCTATGACTTTTCAACCAGGCAAAAAATAGTTCAGCACAAAGATACTATGACCTGGCAGTTTCATTCCAAAGAATATGTCCTAGAAGAATTCTTTCTCATATACACAAGGAGATAAGAACAAGAATGTCCACACCACTACTGTTTGTAGTAGTCAAAAACTGGAAACCATCCAAATGTCCAGCAACAAGAGAATGGATAGAGTCATGTATATATTCACACAGTGGGATACTATACAATCATTAAAATGCTCACAAACATAATGCTAATTAAAAAGAACAAGTATGACTATTTTTAAAATATTCAATAACTACTGGGCATGGTAGCTCATGCCTATAATTCCAGCACTTTTGGAGGCCGAGGCAGGAGAATCACTTGAGCCCAAGAGTTTGAGACTAGCCTGGGCAACATAGTCTCTACAGAAAATACAGAGCATGAGCATGGTGGCACGCGTCTGTATTCCCAGCTACTCGAGAGGCTGAGATGGAAGGATTTCCTGAGCCCGGGAGTTCGAAGCTACAGTGTTCCAGGATGGTGCCACTACATTCCAGCCTGGGAGACAGAGTAAGACCCTGTCTCAAAAAACTAAAATATTTAAAAACATTAAAAACTAAATAATATACTGTTCAGTAGTATATATGTGATTAAACCACAAAGAAAAAAAGGGAATGAGAAGCCAAAATCAGAGTGGTTACTTCTGTCAGGGAAAAGAGTGCATGTGATAGGGGGACCCACAGTGATGCCACAGGCATTGCTAAAACTACCTATTAAGTTGGGTGGGAGTACAATGGTATGTTTGTCTTATTCTGTTCCTTTAAACTACAAGTATCTACTACATCTGCTCTTACATGTATGAAATGTTACTTTTCTTTCTTTCTTTTTTTTTGAGTTGGAGTCTCACTCCGTCGCCCAGGCTGAAGTGCAGTGGCACGCAGGCTCACGGCTACCCCTAAGTCGAACTGCTGGACTCCGGCGATCCTTCCGCCTCAGCCTCAGCCTCCAAGTCGCCGGAACTACAGGCACGCTACCACACCCAGCTAATTTTTTTCATTTATTGTAGAGAGGTAGTCTCGCCAAGTTGCCCAGTCTGGTCTCGAACCCTCGGACTCAGGCAATCCACTCACCTTGGCCTCCCAAAGTGCTGAGATTACAGGCTAAGCCACTGAGACAGGCCACTTTTCTTTTTTAAATGAGTGCTAGGCCTTCTTCCTTCTTATTAGAGTGGACTGAGATGCCAACACGACCTCCTCTGCCTGAACTCACCTCCAGATTTTGACTTTCTTCCGTGACCAAATGTATGCACACAGATCAGAGCTCCTAAGATGCCTGCCATCCTCTCAACATGCCACCTCAATAGTCTTTTTGATTAGAGGCTTAGACACTGGATTATGAAGAATTGTCATTTCTTTGAGGTTGTTCTACCTGTGTTGTATGTTTCACAAAGCCACTGCTGGAAGGTTTTGGTTTCCAAATCCTAGTAAAATAGTTCCAGGATTTTGAGCAGTTCCTCTGCTCTTTCTAGCAATGGAAATGTTTTCTCTCAGTGTATCAACCCATTTGGGAAAGAAAGAAAAAAAAAAAGCCTTGATCCATACATAACAAAAACTGGAATTACTAGATTCTCCAAACAGATCTATTTGCCTAAGGGTAAAAAGTTGTAACCAACTTCAGAACAATAACATCCCCTCCCCCAAAGTGCACTAGAACTATCCTCCAAGGACATGAGTATTACCAAATGTTTACAAAAACAAAGTACAACAAGCAAATAGTGCGCATATAGCACATTTTAAAACAACAATGTGCCTCTTAACTTTAAAAAGTAATTAAGAAAACATACAAAACCAATTATAAACTAATGTTACATTTCACTCATCTCAAATTTTACTGATTAAACCAAAATATAAATTCATCACATTAGCGGGGGAAAAACAAAAATTCCCAAAGTCTTACCCTAGACTTTGTTTTTGCAGCATGAATTTTTTGTAGACAAATAAATGGATGTTTCTTTCCATAAAAAAGAATATCAAGCATCCTTGACTTTTAACAATATCTTTCCAACCCCATAGATTAAAGACTTTCAAAATTACTTAATGTTTTCCCAGCAAATAAAAAATAAATGTCAAGCCTTTCTTAATTAGATACATGACAAAAATAAGAAGAGACACATATAACCTTACACATATTTAGGAACTTTGAAACAACACAGGAATGTCAAACACTGATGAGAATTTTTTCCTCCTCTTCCTTCCAAAAAAGCAGTCAAAATGCCACCAAAAAGTAAGAAACGGGTTTCTGAGCTACTAGTGAAATTTTGAAGTATATGTTCAATTCGTAAAAATGTATCTAACTATTCACTTAAATTTTTTTTTTAATTACAAAAGATTACCTGGCATTGTGATTCCAAGTATTATCTCTCTCTCTCTCCCTCTCGGTCTCTCTTTTTTTTTTTTTAAGTCAGAGTCTCACTCTGTCACCACCGTGCAACGGCTTGCGCACGGCCACCACAGCCTCCACTTACTGGGCTCAGGTGATCCTTCTGCCTCAGCCTTCCAAGCAGCTGGAACCACAGGCATGTGCCACCATGCCCGACTAATGTTTTTGATTTATTGTAGAGGCAAAGTCTTGCCATGTTGCTCAGGCTGGTCTCAAACCCCTGAGCTCAGGCAATTCTCTCACCTCTGCCTCCCAAAGTGCTGGGAATACAGGCTTGAGCCACCGTGCCCGGCCCTCTCTGTCTCTTAAAGGAAAATTAATGTGTTGTTATAATTGCTTAATGAGAAAATAAAAAGTATTTTTTAAAAAAACTTCTTGCCAGGCAGGGTGGCTCACACCTATAATCTAAGCAGCTTGGGAAAATTTAGGCAGGAGGATCACTTGTGGCCAAGAGTTCAAAACCAGCCCAGGCAACACAGCAAGATCCTATCTCTACAGAAAATATGAAAATTAGCTAGGCATGATGGTGTGTTGTCTGTAGTCCTAGCAACTCAGGATGCTAAGGCAGGAGGATCACTTGAGCCCAGGAGTTTAAGGCTGCAGTGAGCTGATCTGGCCACTGCACTCCAGCCTGGGAGACAGAATGAGACCCTGTCGCAAATAAAAAATAAATTAAATAAACAAACAAAATTGTTGTCAATATGAGAGAAAATGAATGAATGGTGGTTTCTTATGGGAAGGATAGAAGAAAACAGTGTCTTAAAAACAGTAAACATTCAGTGAAATTCCTAAAATTGCCATTATGAGAAAGTCCTCAATTAAATATTTATCTATTAAACTATTGTTCACTTGGGACACTTAGTAAAGAAAGTTGTTTGGGAAAGGCTTATAACCTGTATAGCCGTCAGTTTTGAGAATAGTTATTAACAAATAAACATTTTTCAGGAAATACTTGTTGAGCACCTACCCTGGGTAGAGCAGTTTGCCAGGTCCTGTGGGAGTGCAGAGGTGAGTCAGATATGGAGCTGAGGTGATGAGGAAAGAATTACCAGGCAAGTGACAGCCATCCAAAGTAGATTATCCATGTCAGAAATGAAGTGTAGATAAATGGATGGGAGGTAGAAAAGATCTCATCCGAGCTTTCTAAATGAAGAGCAATTTCAGCTGGGCCTTGAAGTACAGTGTTCTTAATTAATATGTATAACCATTATATATCCATAATATTTTGAAATTTTAAAACATTAAGTATTCCAATATTTTATTTTCAAGATTCAATAATTCTCAGCTTACCCATTAGAGACTAAATCCATTCCAAATACTAACTTTAGACTATTTTTTTTATTATATCTTGTTTCATATAGTCTTGCACTCCTAGTTCAATTTTTGCTCTCTCTCTCTCTCTCTCTCTTTCTCTTTCTTGTTTAGAGGGCTCAGCACACTTTCAGATCCCTCCTAGAACTACATCTTTTAATTTACCATAGGCTCCTCCTTGATCTATGGACTAAAGATGGGATGAATTAGGAGAGGGCAGAGACAGTAGTACCAAAATGTAATTTTCCTTCCAGAAACCAAGTCACCTTCTACTTGAAATACAGAAAATAAATCTCCTAATTTAGCAAAATAAAGCATTAGTTTCACTGGCAATCAACTAAAAAGCATATCAGGATCATTCTTCCAAGGATTTGACACAATTCAATGAATCATAAAATCATGAATCACTGAATCATATAAAGAACTCATGATTTGGAATACAGGGGTTGGAAAGAGTTGGTGGAGATGTCTAAAACAGACTTTAGCTACAGGTATAAGTTAAAATAAACACTAGTAGGGAAACCTCTTTCAGATCCCCTCCCACTATGGGAGCTTTTCTGTCTTCTTAATAAATCTGACTTTATAAATAAATAAATAACAATAAACACTAGTAAAGAAAGATGAATTAATGCTAAGTCCAAAATGCTAACAGAACTATCATAACAATTTAGTTATATCCAGACTTTATTTATAATGATAGTATGTCTTTTGGAAGAAATTTAGCAATATGTATTAAGGATTTTTTTTTTTTTTTTTTTGAGTTGGAGTCTCACTCTGTCACCCAGACTGGAGTGTAGTGGCATGCTCGCGGCCACGGCAACCTCGACCTGCTGGGCTCAGGTGATCCTGAGCCAACCAAGTAGCTGCAACTACAGGCGCACGTTACCATACACGACTGATTTTTTTTAATTTATTGTAGAGAGAAGGTCTCATCAAGTTGCCCAGGCTGGTCTTGAACCCCTGGGCTCAGGCAATCCTCTCT
>NW_007053779.1:678335-700559 GCF_000164805.1 Carlito syrichta
GATCTCCTGAGCCCAACAGGTTGAGACTGCAGGAGTTGTTATCATGCCACTGTACTTCAGACTGGGCAACAGAGTAAGACTCTTACTCAAAAAAAAAAAAAAAAAAAAAAGATATACAAAATAGTCTCAGTCATATAAAGCATGTATTATAAAAAGATCTAAAGAAAATATACCAAACAAAAAATTTGTATTTTTTCTGAAACAGGGTCCCACGATCTTGCCTAACAGTTCTCAAACTCCTAGCCTCAAGTAACCCTCTTGCTTAACTGGGATTACAGGCATGTTCCATCATGCCTGGCTGGAAATATAACAAAATATCAAGAGTGGTTGTCTTGATGTGGTAAAATGATGACAGATCAAGCTGGGCTCGGTGGCTCAGCCTGTAATCCCGTGCCTTTGGGAGGCTGAGGTGAGTGGATTGCCTGAGCCCGCGGGTTCGAGACCCGCCTGGGCAGTGAGACCTCATCTCTACAATAAATCAAAAAATTAGATGGGCGTGGTAGCGCGCGCCTGTAGTTCCAGCTACTTAGAAGGCTGAGGCGGAAGGATCGCCGGAGCCCAGTGGGTCAAGGCTGCGGTGGCCAGGAGCGGCCACTGCACTCCAGTCTAGGCGACAGAGTGAGACTCCAACACAAAAAAAAAAATGATGACAGATTTTTGTTGCTTGCCTTTCTACTTTTCAATATTTTCCAAATGTTTTATAGGAATAGCAATTACTTTATGGGGGGGAGATGTATTTTTTCAAATGACTGAGTTTACTACCCTAAGATTAAAATAATGATGGCGGGGCATGGTGACTCAGCTTGTAATCCCAGCACTTTGGGAAGCCTAGGCGAGAGGATTGCCTGACCCTGGGGGGTTTGAGATCAGCCTGGACAACTTGGTGAGACTCGTCTCTACAATAAATAACAAAAACTAGTTGGTGGCGTGCATCTGTGGTTCCAGTTACTTGGAAGGCTGAAGTGGAGGGATTATCTAGGCCCAGCAGGTCGAGACTGCGGTGGCCATTGGGCATGCCCTGCACACCAGCCCGGGCAACAAGAGTGAGACTCCAACTAAAAAAAAAAAAAATCAAAATGATGACCAACAAGAAGGATTAACAGAGGATAGGAGAAGAAAAAAATTGTTGGTGCTTCCTCTTTCATAGAAAACAAAAGTTGTTTGGAATTTTACTGGTATAAGTAAACAAAGGTAGATTTTTAAAGAATTTGTGGAAAGCTCTCAGGAACTCACTGGTAGAAACAGAAGAAAGTCCACCTTCAAAAGTCACAGGTGATAAGAGGAAACAAAACCAAATCAGCAGAGCAAATGACAAAACTGGAAAGAAACAGCAAGCACACATGAAAATAAAGGCACAAAAACATGGCAGCATTGAGACTAAGCATAAGTTCGGTGATTAAATTTAGATTCTCTATTAATAGAAAAGCCCTCTCAGATTGTGTTAAAAATTAAAATCCAATACTTTGCTACTTACAAAAAATACATCAAAATAAAATAACACAAAAAGACTACTAAAAAAAGGGATAGCTAAAAATGTAGCAACCTTGCAATAAGTCAGAAATCACATTATTAAATTAAAAAAGAATTCAAAGCAGAAGTTTTTTTTTTTTTGTCTTTTGAGTTGGAGTCTCACTCTGTTACCCAGGCTGGAATACAGTGGCATGATCATGGCTCACTGCAGCCTTGACCTACTGAGCTCAGGTGATCCTTCCTCCTCAGCCTTAAGTAACTGAAACTATAGGTACCACCACGCCAAGTTAATTGTTTGTTTTGATTTATTGTAGAAACAAGGTTGCCCAGGCTGGTCTCGAACCCCTGGGCTCAGGCAATCCTCTTGCCTCAGCCTCCTAAAGTCATGAGCCACCACACCCAGCCAAAGCAAAAAGTCTTAAAGTTTACTTTGATTTAACATAAACATTAAGTACACAAAAAAGATAAATGGCAATAGACACAAACAATTCATGAAATTGAAAGTACAATTCGTTAATTATGGGAGTGTAGTAGATATATTACCTCACTGTATCATTTTTTCTGTCCTTCCTGAGCACATAGGGAAACTATACTTTCCAGTCCCCTTTCAGTGAGATAGGGTCATGTTACTAGGCATAGACAATGGAATATGAGCAGATGTTTGGTGAATCTCTTCCAGGTCAAGGATTCAAGAGTCTGGACACCACTATCACACTCTCTCTTCTCCTTTAGCAGGAACTGTAGAAACCATATAATGATATGAAATCACAACATGAAAGTGGCCTGCATCTTCCAGTCACTGCAGGGATAGCAGCTGCTCTATGACCCACAGGTGCTGGACTTTGCACACAGAGAAATAAACTTAAGTTGCCTTAAACCTCTGAATTGGTGCAATGTTTGATATTGCAGCATAGCCTATCCTGTCTGGATTAATACAACGGACAAATGTCAAACTAGCCAAATAGTCAAGAAATTCAAAATTAAACAATGGTGTACCACTTTCCAGGAAAAAAAAAAAAAAAACCTTAAAAATATTAAGAGTCAGCCAGGTGCAGTGGATCAGAGGATTGCCAGAGGATTGCCTGAGCTCAGGAGTTCGAGACCAGCCTGAGCAACATGGTGAGACCTCATCCCTACAATTAAAAAAAAAAAAAAGCCAGGCTATGGTTAAAAAAAATTAGCACATGCCTATTGTTCCAGCTGCTAGCAAGGCTAAGGCGGAAGGATCACCTGAGCCCAGCAGGTTAAGGTTGCGGTGGCAGTGAGAGTGCCAGTGCACTCCAGCCTGGGTGACAGAGTGAGACTCCTACTCAAAAAAAAAAAAAGAATAGTCAGTGCAGTGGGGGAAAAATAATCTTTTCAATAAACGAGGCTATACAACAATATGGAAAAATATGTGCCTTGACCCCTACCTCACACCAAACACAAAAATATATTCCAGATGGATTGTAGCTTTAAATGTAACAGCAATGACAATAACAAAAAATACAATTCTTAAAAGAAAACATAGGAAAGTATTTTCATGACTTTGAGTTAGGCAAGTTTTCTTAAACAGCACATAAAATGCCCTAACCATATAGGACAAATTTGATAGACTGAACTATATTAAGATGAAGAAACTCTGATCATCAAAAGACTTGCTTTAAAGCAATAAAGGTAAGCAGGCTCAGTGGCATATGCCTATAGACCCAGCTACTTGGCAGGCCGAAGGGGGGAAGATCATGAATCAAGCCCAGCCTGGGCAAAATAGTGAGATCTTAGTCTCTGGAAAAAAAAAAAAAAAAAACAGTGAAAGCAAAAAGAGTGGGAAAAAAAACTTGCAACACATATATCTGACAAAGAATTTGTATTCGCAATATTCAGAATACACAAAAAAGGGGAACAAACAATAGTAGAAATGTAGATAGAAAACCTGAAAGTTGCTTCACAAAAGATAATAACCAATGTCAAAAATATATATATGAAAAATGCTAAACATCTTTAGTTAACAAGAAAATGCAAATTAAAGCCAAATGAGATAACTCTGAACAGAAAGGTTAAAATGAAAAAGACAAAATGTCAGTAAGCATGTAACATTGGGATCTCCTATACACCAGTGGGAGTGGAGATTAGTATTTTTTGGAAAACTGGTGGCAGTAACCAAAGCTGAAGTATACATATCTGTGACCTATCCATTATTTTCCTAGGTAGATACCCAACAGAAATGCATGCATATATTTATCAAAAGGACATGTATAAGAATGTTTATAAAGCAGCACTATTCATATTAACCCCAAACTAGAAACTACCCAGATACCTGCTACAGGAAATAAATTGTGGAACATTCATACAATACAATACTACACAGAAGTTAGAAATGTGGAATGATTCGCAACTACATATAATAACATGGATGAATTGTACAAACATAATATTGAGCAAAAGAGGATAGACATGAAAGATTACATATGTTACTTATTTATATAAAGTTAAACAAACAGGCAAAACCATTCTAGAGTGTTAAAAATCAGGAGAGTGGTTACCCTTGGGGGTATGAGAGAGGCTTCCAAGAGACTGATAATGTTCTGTTTCTTGATTTATGTTCAGGTTACATAGTATATTTATATTGTGAAAATTCATCAACTTGAATACATAGATGTATACACTTTGGTGCATGTATGTTATACTTCCATAAAATGTTTAACATATATAATAAAAATATATATACACACCACACACATAATACCAAACGATGGCAAGTATCTAGTTAAACTGGTATTGTAATACATTGTTGGTAAACTGGTACAAACTTTTGGAAAATGATTTGAATATATACATATACAGTACACATAATCATATGACACACATACATTTCCATTTCTGATCATTTTTCCTAAGAAAAATACCCATAATATGGGAGAAAACTATGAATAAAAATGTTTATCACAGAGCTAAAGCCAACTATAACTATAGCATATTCTCTCTGTATAGTTTTATTTAGCCAGTTATGACTACTTTGAAATTTGTGGTGCAAGATGACAAAAACTTTTAGTATAATATAAGGTGAAAAAGGAAAAATAAAATGATATGTGAACAATTATTATTATTAATAATATTATTATTTTGAATTGGAGTCTCACTCTGTCGCCCAGACTGGAGTGCAGAGGCCGCTCCCTGCCACCGCAACCTCAACCTGCTGGGCTCCGGTGATCCTTTCCGCCTCAGCCTTCCAAGTAGCTGGAACTACAGGCACGTGCTACCACACCCTGCTCATTTTTTGATTTATTGTAGAGATGAGGTATCGCCAAGTTGCCCAGGCGGATCTTGAACCCGCGGGCTCAGGCAATTCACTCACCTCAGCCTCCCAAGGTGCGGGATTACAGGCTGAGCCACTGAGCCCGGCTTGCACAATTATTAAAACTAAGGAAATATGTAAGTTAGAATAAAATGATTGGAAAGAAAAACAGGCTGGGCATGGTGGCTCATGCCTATAATCCCAGCACTTGGGAGGCCGAGACCGGAGGATTACTTCAGCCCAGAAGTTCGAGACCAGCCTGGGTAACCTAGTAGGAACTTCATCTCTACAAAACAATTTTTTAAAAAATTAGTTGGGCGTGGCGGTACTTGCCTGTAGTCGCAGCTGCCTGGGAGGCTGAGGCAGAAGGATAGCTTGAGCCCTCGAGCCCACAAGGTTGAAGCTGTAATGAACTGGGATTGCACCACTGTACTCTAGCCTGGGTGACAGATGAGACCCTGTCTCAAAAAAAAAAAAAAAAAGATGAAGAAGAAGAAAGAAAAGAAAACACACAAATGATACACAGTTTTCTGACCCAATCTTATCTACTCTAATGACTCCAAAAATCACTCATGTAATGCTGACTCTTAAATCTGTATCTTTAGCTTACATCTCTCCGGAGCACCAAGATATTCAAACTGGTCACTATGCATCTACCCTTGGATGTTCCACAGATGTCTCAAATTTCTTCCTCCTATGTTCATTGTCTTGAGTAGAAACAGGGCCAGAAATAAGAACTAGGATAAGGAGACAGTTATCCAAACCAGAGATCTGTGAGTCCTTCTTATTTACCTCATTCCAAATTTCCAAAACCCTCATTCCTTAACAGTCCCTAAGCCCACACTGTCTTACTAAAGAGCCTTTGGATTCATTTTCTCTCATCATCCATCTACTCATCCATTCATCCATCTATTCATCCATCCATCTGTCTGTCTGTCCGTCCATATGTCCATCCGTCCATCCTTCTAATGACTTAGTTCAAGGTTTTATTATCTTCCTCCTAGATTAGTGTAAAAGTTTTCTAACTTGTCTCTCTGTCTTTAACTTCAGTCCCTTTCAATTCAGCTACCATGGTTATATTTGTAATATCATATTTGAGCATGATTTTTCACTTCAAAATTCTTCTGTGGTTACTCATAAGTGACTGAATACAGTTTAAACTCTCTAGCACTATGTGATACTTCTTTATCTTTTTAATCTCATTATCAACTGCCTGCCTTTCCAGTTTTATATCTGGTTACTCTCTCATGGGAATCTCACACTCCAGCCACACCAAAGGTATTACACTGGCCAAACAGGTTAGACACTCAGTTTCACTTCTTTTGCCTTCTTTCAGCTTGGAATTTCCTTCCTTCCTTTACCTTTTCTTTCTTCCCCTATCTTTTCCTGACCTTATTTGCCTGATACAAAGATTATCCAAGATTAAATTCAAGCTCCTCCTATGCTGGGGAACCTTCAGGGAGTGCATTCTGATATGATTGTAATCATGAGGTACACTAATTTTCCACTTTGTTTTTATCACTAACATTAAAACATGAGAAATGTTTTAGTTTGCCAAGGTGCTCCTCATTCATCATTTAACATGCAATATTGAGCTTTCTATTTTCTTTCTTCAACAGTATGCTGCATATAATCTTTAGTTCATCGGTTTATTTTATATAATTTTTTTTTTTGGGGACAGGGTCTCACTCTGTGGTCCAGAATGGAGTGCAGTAGCATGAGCATAGCTCTTTACAGCCTCAAGCTCCTAGACTCAAGTGACCTTCTCGCCTCAGCCTCTCAAGTAGCTGCAAATACAAGAACTCACCATCACGCCCGGCTAATTTTTAAAAATTTTTATATGTCTGCCTCCCCCATTAGGCCCTGAGTTCCTCGAGGGCAGAGATTTTTGTCATATTCATTTCTATATCCTCAGCCCAGAGCCTGCTGCAGAGTAGGAATTCACTCAATGAAAATAAATCAATGACTAAATAATGGTGATTCTGTTAATGCAATAATATTACGGGTGATATTTTTTTCCCTTTTCTTAATTGCCTGACATTTTTGTGGCTTACTTATTCTTTAGTTTCACCATCTTAAGAAAAGGAGAAGATTTAGAATAGTGTATTACCTTTAGCATTTTAAATTACTTATTTTTAAAATGCCTTATGACTACCAATTGTTCTTAGTAAGTACAATCAGCCCTACATATTTGTGAGTTTCATATCCATGGATTCAACCAACTGCAGATTGAAGATATTAAGAAAAAAATGGATAGTTGCATCTATACTGAACATACAGACTTTTTTCTTGTTGTTAGTCCCTAAACAATGAAGTATAACATAGTTAGATAACATTTATATTAGGTATCAAAAATAATCTAGAGATGATTTAAGGTATATGGCAGGATGTACATAAGTTATATGCAAATACGACACCCATTTCATGTAAGGGACTTGAGCATCCATGGGTTTTGGTACTAGGTGCCCTGGAACCAATTCCCCATAGATACCCAGGGATGACACAATGAAGAAAGACTCAAGGAGAATTTATCTCCCATTCTGTTTGTAACCTATTTAATTGTGCCTAATTAACAGTTAACTATCAGTCCTTGTCTTAATAACCCTCTTAGCAGTATTTGATTCAGCTGATTACACCCTCCCTCATAAACCTTTGTCTTTACTTGACCTCTGGGACACTATCTGGTCTTCCTCTTACTTTGACTGCTTTTGATCAGTCCTATTAATGGACCCGCCTTCTCCTTGAGTCACTAAGTACTGGAGCCTGCCAAGGCTTAGTCCTTGATCTCCTTTTCCTACAATCAACTACCTCACTCCTGTGGGCCCTGGTTCTCAACTTTGGCTGCACATTAGAGTTGCCTGAGAAGCTTTTAAAAAGACATACCAAACCCAGGCCCCTTTTGTATCAGGATCTCTGGGAGTGGAATTGGGGTATCATAGGCTTTAAAACATCCCAAGTGACTCTGTTATTCTATTAATATTCTTTTTTTGAAAAAAGCAATATTTATAGAGAGGACAGGAAAGCTCCCACAGTGGGAGGGGCCCTAAGGAGGTTGCCCTATTCTATTATTATTCTATTAATAAGGTGGGGCCGGTGTTGAGGAGCACACAGGGTGGTTTAAATATCATCTCTGCGCAGATTAGCTAAAAATGTGTCTCCAGCCCTGACCACTCTCTGAGCTCCAGCTTCAAATATCCACCAGCTTCTCAACAGTTTCTCTTAGGCTGGCTGATGACTAATATGTCCAGAACTGAACTCTTGACTTTTGCCCCTAAATCTACTCTTTCCCAGTCTTGCCACCTCTGTAAAAGGCCCCATCATTTAGTAGTTGCTAAGACTAAAAACCTAGGAATTGTCTTTGATTCCACACTTACCTCATTTTTATGTAATTAAGTTCTGATCTGTTGTATGTTGAAAACATATTTCAAATGTTAACATTTGTTCTCTCCTCCGTGTCTACCACTCTAGCCTATGCTATCATCATCTCTTACTGAGCTAAAGCGAGAATGTCATCACTGGTCTCCTGCTTCCCCTCTTGCATTTCTGCCCTCCATTTCCCACACAATAGTCAGAGAGTTTATCGACAAATATACATTTGATCGCATCACTTTCTTTTCTGAAGACCCTTCAGTAGCTTTCTTCATACTTAAAAGAAAATACAAACTCAGGGTTTACAATGGCCTGGCCTCTGTTCTGGATCTTCAGCCTCTCCTCTGGCCCCTCTCTGCTTTGCTCACTGTTTCAACTTGTTGGCCTTCTTAAAGCTATTCCTCAAACAAAACAAGTAGTCCCACCTCAGTGCCTTCACATTCACTAACCCCTCTGCCTGTAAAGCTCTCCACCAAGCATTTTTCTTTTTTTTTTTTGAGTCTCACTCTGTTGCCTGGGCTGGAGTACAGCAGTGACATGGTCAGGGCTACCACAGTCTTGACCTGCTGGGCTTAGGCAATCTTTCCACCTCAGCCTTCCAAGAAGCTGGGATTGCAGGTGTGCACCAACAGGCCCAGCTATTTTTTGATTTATTATAGAGACAAGGTCTTGTCATGTTGCCCAGGCTGGTCTCGACCCCCTGGGCTCAGTCAATCCTCTCGCTTCAGCCTCCCAAAGTGCTGAGATTACAGGCATGAGCCTCTGCGCCTGGCCTCCATCAAATCTTAACATGGTCTGTTCCCTCACTTCATTCAGATGTGTCCACAAATGCCCTCTCCTCAGAGCAGTCTCTCTCAAATTCTCTATCTATATTACAGTTCTCCCTCTACCTACTTTTGAGTTGGAGTCTCACTCTGTCACCCAGACTGGGGTGCCGTGCCCGCTCCTGGCCACCGCAGCCTCGACCTGCTGGGCTCCGGCGATCCTTCTGCCTCAGCCTTCCAAGTAGCTGGAACTACAGGCGCATGCTACCACACTCAGCTAATTTTTTAATTTATTGTAGAGATGAGGTCTCGTCAAGTTGCCCAGGCGGGTCTTGAACCCTCGGGCTCAGGCAATCCACTCACCTGAGCCTCCCAAAGTGCTGGAATTACAGGCTGAGCCACCGAACCCGGCCCCTCTACCTACTTTTATTTTTCTTTAGCGATCATTGTCATTACCTGAAATTATATTATGTATATATAGTCTTTATTTGTTAATATTCTATATTTTTCACAGTAGAATTCAAGTTTTTATGTGGGCAGGTTTTTATTTATTCATGTCTGTTTTCCCAGCATCTAAGGTAATACCTATTTTCACCTATTAACATACCTGAAATTGGGATGCCTCTTACAATTAATGTTATAACAAAATTAAATTGGCAGTGCTTTTCCCCTTTAATATAAAATATGTTATTTAATATATTTCTAATATAATTAATGTATTTATAACATTTAATATATTGTTTAATATAATATAAAATAAAGATGCATGTTATAATCTATGTATTTTAGATTCAGTGAAGTATGGAGGTAGGCACTCAATAAATGGCATAAAGGCTGAGGTCACTGAATAAACACATAACAAATTAGAATAGATATATATTATTAGAATAGATATAATTAATACTATATAAACATACTGGGTAATATACCTGGGCCAGAAAAATCACATTCTGCTTACCATATACATAGAAAAAATGCTCCATAGAAATAGGTTTTCAGTGGGGTGAGGGGAGCAGAAAGATCTTGTAAGAGACCTTAGCACACAGAATCCTAGGTGCCTTTATGGGAGGGCAAAGGTGGTCTCTGGAAGGAGAAACCAAATCTGAAACAGAGCTGGTCATTAAAGATAAACTTTATCATTTTGTCCTGACTCTTTTCAATTAACAAAGTGATGCAAGGATAGCAGCTTTTAGACTCAAAGTTATTGCTGTATTTCCAAAAGGATACAAGAGCATCTCCTACCAAAGTTATAATGCATTTTTCAGGCAAAAATATGCTTATATGAATCGCACCAATGTTTTATTACCGAGCATTCTTGAATGCTCAACATAAACTGGGCTCCACGTAGAGTATTTACATGCATTACCTACTTTCATCCTAACAATAGACTCTGCGAGATGGGTTCTATTGTTATCTTCATTTTACAAATGAGAAAACTGAGGCTTAGTGGGATTAAGAAGTTTGTCCAAGGTCATACAAATAAAGAAACCAGAACTGGAACCCAGGTCTGCTTGAGGGCAAAGTCCATGCTTTCAGCTGCTCTGCATATGCCTTTTATTTATTTCAGTTTCCACAAGTATGCCTCTTGATTTCTGGCTGGAATGATATGAAGTTTTTGATTGCAGACAGGAGCTGAAGGGAAGTGTGCTCTTTGGCTTCGCACCCTTTCTTCTTGACCATCTTTCCTCTGCATGGACTTAGTATAACACAGACTTGGATAAAGACACACCTCATGATAGCAGGAGTAACCTAGGCCAGAGAGCAGGCAGAAACATCAGAGGAAAGGTAACTCCAAGTCTGAGGTCCATAGCACCAAGACATATCAAGCAAAACTTTAGCAGAAATGAATTGAGAATCAGTCAGCTTTATAAGAAAAACTACAAAGAATCTTAAGTCCTTTCTTATCTAAATAAAGTCAAACAAAGTTGCTGTGATATATATTGCTTTTATTCTTTTTGCTAAACAGTTATAGACTTATTAAACTTAAGAAATATAAATGTGAGTTTAGGTTTTGTACCATTTTTCTGATTTGGAGTATCAATTTAACATTATCAAAACAATGTTAATTTTCTTTCTTTCCTTTTTTTTTTTAAAGTTAGAAAACCAGATTTATTAAGAGGACAGAGACACTCCCACAGTGGAAGGGAACCCTAAGGGGTTGCCCATCTGGGGCTGAAAAATTGGTGCTTATATAGCCCTAAGTCCAAGACGATTGGCCAGTACTAACTGTGAGCTGTAGCTGTACGGATTGGTCAGTATTAAGGACCAATCGACAGGCGGTAGGAGCCTAATCTTGAGCTGTTTGGTTGCTTTTCGATCCCAGCAGTGAGTACTTAAGCTCTAGCTTGTATTGCTGAGCCTAAGAGGCCTGCAGGAGTTTGCTACATTGTTACTGGAGGACCTGCTGGTCTGTCTGCCTAGCTTTTCTCTAGCTATCTCCTGTCTCATTCTCACCTGTGGAGTAGTAACCCTAACTGCTGTTAGGGAGTAAGGACTACCACCGGTCTGGCTACTTCCTGCTGATTATAGGCATCGTATGGAGTAAATAATCTTGATTTTCAAGTATTATGGCCTCACACTGAAGACTATTTCATTTTATAAATACTTTTTATTGCATTGGATTATTCAGTGCATTTTCAGTGCTGTGATTTTGAATGACACTTCCAGAGTTCTGAGGTAGCTTGCACCTGCTGTAGTTACAGCTTTTTGTTTTGTTTAGTTTTTTTGAATCAGAGTCTCACTTCGTGGCCCAGGCTGGAGTGCAGTGACACGCTCACGGTCACTGCAGCCTTGACCTGCTGAGCTCAGGCAATCCTTCTGCCTTAGCCTTCCAAGTAGTTGGAACTACAGGCGTTCACACCACTCCTGGCTAATTTTTTGGATTTATTGTAGAGACAAGATCTTGCCAAGTTGCCCAGGCTGGTCTTAAACCCTGGGCTTAGGCAATCCTCTTGCCTCTGTCTCCCAAAGTGTTGGGGTTATAGGCGTGAGCCAGCACGCCCAGTTAGTTACAGCTTTTTATAGCCCCATCTAATGTTGGGTTTGAAGGCTATCCTAATATTTATTGTTACACCAGAATGGGCTATATAGTCCATGTAAGAAGATATGGAATAGTAATTTACAATAGTATAGAGAAATTGGCAATACTACTATAATGACAAGAACAGTGGGAGTGGTATGACCGATCTATCCATTTCCTTAATAACCTTCACAGCTGTAATGAGTTATCCCTGTCTCTTATTCTAAATTACAGAAAACACCTTTATTCTCAAAGTGAATATACATGACGATATTTTTTTCTCTTTCTCATTCTCATTTCAACAACCTAATTTTTCATAATCTAGCAGTTAAGAGAATCAGGCAGACGTGAGTTAGAATCTTAGCTAAGAGGGAAAAAAATGTTAAGGAAGGTGTGGATTCCCCTACTTCCCCCAATTTGTCCTCTACACATCATTCAGAGACTTTGAAACACAGGTAGGCTTTTTATTGCTGTGAGTCTGACTTTTAAACAGCTAGCTCCTTCCATTCCTTTTATGAAAAAAGGAAGAAGAAAAGAAGAAGAGGAAGTCATTTTTTGTCTGAAAATCCAGCAGACAATATTGGTTCTATATAAAAATTTCATTAGTCACAAATAAGGACCATGTAAAGGGATCACTAAAGAGCGGGAGAACACATCTGCCCAGTGTCTCATTAGGTACTGTTTGTCATAGAAATTCAGACACTGAGCATTTGTTTTTGTCCATATCTTTCTGAGTATCAATACTTGAAATCACAGACTAGTGACAAGGGAGGCTGCAATATAAGGAGACCAATGGTTTTCTACTATGATTCCTGAGGAGGGACTGTCAGTACTGAGAAGATTGTAACATGTTTTAACTACTTCAAGTATTATGGCCTTTTACACTGATAACTATTAAATTTTATATATACTTTTTATTGCACTGGATAATTCAATGCATTTTCAGTACTGTAATTTTTATGACTCCAGAGCTCTGAAGTTGCTTGCACCTGCTCTGTTTGAAGCTTTGTACTGAAGAAACAAAGCTTCACAGGAGCATATGAGTTTTCTCTACGCTGGCTTAAAAATGAGTGACTATTATTTATACAATGATCTGAGGCTAAATTTTCAGTCATGTAAATTCTGCAAGTGATCACTTGACATGTTAGAAAGACTATGTGGACATAAAAACAATGGTAAGAGGAGCATTTTTGACTTTAGCACAAGATTCAAAGTTGGAGAAGACTCTTGTGAGAAGTAAAACTATGGGCCTAATGAAATTGTCAAAAAGTTCAGCGGCTTTCAAATATAATTAACTCTGATAATGACAGTTGAGGAGTTAAATTTAGAACAAATTCAATCTGTAAGAACGCTTGAACACAAGAAAGTTTCTGTTTGGATTATGAACAAAAGCAACAAAGATTTGCCATTTCTGATCTTTCAAAAGAAGCTGGAAGAATTAGTGTTTCATTGAGGGAATAATAACTGAAACAAAATATGGTGTTTCTTTAATGACCTTGAAACAAAACTTCAAAGTTAGTCTTGTAAAACTCTAACATCACCAGGACCCCAAAATTGCCATACTCACAAGTGAAAACAGTATTGACTTGTTTCTTGACTTCAACTGATATGAATCAATTCATGTACTTAGTCAATGAGGTGTAAATATAAAGACTCTAAAGCATCTGAGAAATTCAAAGTAAGAAACAAATTTAGCACTTGAACCCAAGTGCTCTGATGTTTTTCTCCAAAGCTGTCCTTTCACCATGTTAGCGTCATCAGGATTCTACTTCCTTGTCTCAGTCCATATTGTGTTACTATAAAGAAATATGGAAGACTGGCTAATTTATAAAGAAAAGATGATTATTTGGTTTTGTAGGCTGTATATAGAAGCATGGCACCAGCATCCGTTTCTAGTGAGGGCCTTAGGCTGCTTTCACTCATAGTGAAAGGTAAAGAGTGGGCCGGGCTTGGTGCCTCAGCCTGTAATCCCAGCACTTTGGGAGGCCGAGGTGAGTGGATTGCCTGAGCCCGCGGGTTCGAGACCCGCCTGGGCAACTTGATGAGACCTCATCTCTACAACAAATAAAAAAATTAGCCAGGCATGGTAGCGCGCACCTGTAGTTCCAGCTACTTAGAAGGCTGAGGCGGAAGGATCGCCGGAGCCCAGCAGGTCGAGGCTGCGGTGGCCAGAAGCAGCCACTATACTCCAGTCTGGGCGACAAAGTGAGACTCCAACCCAAAAAAAAAAAAAAAAAAGAAAGGCAAAGAGTGTGTACAGAGATCACATGGCAACAGAGGAAGCAGGGGCGGGGGAGGTAAGGCTCCAAGCTTGTTTTAACAGCCACCTGTGACGGGAACTAATAGAATGATAACTCACTGCCTCCCCCACACCCACACCCAAATACACAGGGAGGACATTCATCTGTTCATGAAGGATTTGCCCCCTATGACCCAAACACCACCCATTAGGCTTCACCTCTAACATTGGGGATCACATTTCAGCGTAAAATTTGGACAGGTCAAACATTTTGACTATATCAGCGTTTGTCTCTCTCCATCTCCTCCTAATCTGTCAGCTGCCTCTAGCTTTACTTCCTTTCTTATCCAGCTAGATCCCATGATCCATCCCTCCCACCCTACTCTTGCCAAGACAATTAACTTTCTTACTCCTTTGAAAGGCCATTCACTGAGCCCAATTTGGATTAATTCAACCACTGGTCTCTCACTCTTACACCTAAGAATCTAGAAAAAATCTCCACTAGACTATAGAAAAATTAATGTTAGTGATGAAAATCTGAGAATAGGGTTAATATGAAAACCACACTCTCTGTAATAGTAAATGTAGAAGGAATGATGGAATTAGAAAATCACTTTTAGGTTGGGCTCGGTGGCTCAGCCTATAATCCCAGCACTTTGGGAGGCTGAGGCCAGTGGACTGTCTGAGCCTGCAGCTTCGAGACCCACCCGGGCAACTTGGTGAGAACTTGTCTCTACAATAAATCAAAAATTAGCCTGGCATGATAGCATGCGCCTGTAGTTCCAGCTACTTGGCTGAGGCAGAAGGATCGCTGGAGCCCAGCAGGTTGAGGCTGCGGTGGCTGGGAACGTGCCACTGCACTCCAGTCTAGGTGACAGAGTGAGATTCCAACTCAAGAAAAAAAAAAAAAAAAAAAGAAAGAAAGAAAATCACTTTTTAACAACCAGCATAATAAAAATTCAGAAGCATCAATAATCATTTTTTAGTGTTGAACTCTGATTGTGCCACCGCACTCCAGCCTGGGCAACAGAGTGAGACCCTGACTTAAAAAATAAAAATAAAAACAAAAACAAAAACAAATTAAAAAATTGCTTCTCAGCCTTTGGACTAAGATCAAGCAGAATAAGCATTGATGAATGCTAATATAGTGGATGAAAATGGAATGAGAAGCCGGGCTCGGTGGCTGAGCCTGTAATCCCGCGCCTTTGGGAGGCTGAGGTGAGTGGACTGCCTGAGCCCACGGATTCGAGACCTGCCTGAGCAGCGAGACCTCATCTCTACAATAAATCAAAAAATCAGCCGGGTGTGGTAGCGCATGCCTGTAATTCCGGCTACTCGGAAGGCTGAGGCGAAAGGATCGCCGGAGCCCAGCAGGTCGAGGCTGCGGTGGCTGGGAGCAGCCACTGCACTCCAGTCTGGGCGACAGAGTGAGACTCCAACTAAAAAAAAAAAAGAAAATGGAATGAGAAACAGAATTGTACACAGCCTCAAAGTACTCCCCCGCCAAATACTTATACATTAGAAAAGTGTGGGAGAGCAATTCTTTTGTCAAGAAACCTAGCAGATACCATCTTATCAACTTATCAAATTAATACTACCAGAAATGTAAAAAATTGACATGTGAGCTACTCATTGGGTTGTAATAAGAACTCAGCTTCACTTCTATGATGTTCCAGTATGATCTGGACTCAATCAGAAGGAAACTTCAGATAATCCTAAATTGAGAGACATTCTACAACATTATTGGCCTGTGGTCTTAAAAAATGTCAAGGTCATAGAAATCAGGCAACAACTGAAGAACTGTTTCAAGCTGAAGGAGGCAGGAGATTTGTGACAACTGGGTACAACACATAAACTTGAGATGGATCCTTTTGCTATAAAGAATATCATTAGGGCCAGGTGCGGTTGTGGGAGGATTGCTTGAGCCCAGGAGTTTGAGACCAGCCTGGGCAACATAAAGAAACTTCATCTTTTAAAAAAAAAAAAAAAAAAAAGGCCAGGCTCGGTGGCTCAGCCTGTAATCCCAGCACTTTGGGAGGCCAAGGCGAGAGGATTGCCTGAGCCTGTGGGTTCGAGGCCAGCCCGGGTAACTTGACGAGACTTCATCGCTACAATAAATAAAAAAATTAGCCGGATGCTGTAGGGCGCTTCTGTAGTTCTGGCTTCTTGGAAGGCTGAGGCAGAAGGATCGCCGGGGTCCTGCAGGTCGATGCTGGGGTGGCCATGAGTGTGCCACTGCACTCCAGCCTGGGTGGCGGAGTGAGACCCCAACTAAAAAAAATAAATTATATGGGTGTGATGTTGCACACACGTAGTCCCAGCTACTCAAGAGACGGAAGCAGGAAGGTTGCAGGAGCCCAGAAGTTTGAGGCTGTAGTGAGCCATGATCATCCCCTTGAAGTTCAGCCTGGTGACAGAGTGAGATCCTGACTCAAAAAAAAGAAAAAGAATAAGAAAAAAAGAATATTAGGACAATTGAAAAAACTTGAATAGGGTTTCAGGACAAAGAGTTTATGGGAGCTCTTTGTATACATCTTGAAACTTTTCTGTGTATTTGAGGTTGTTTCAAATAAGTTGCTTCAAAATCAGAAGTTTAAAGATTTGATTTTCCATCTTAAAAATCAGAGCTAGGCACAGTGGCCCATGTTTATAATCCCAGAAGTTTGAGCAGCTGAAGTGGGAGGATCACTTGAGGTCAGGAGTTCAAGACAAGCCTGGGCCACATAATGAGACCCTGTCTCTAAAAAAAATAAAATTTTTAGCCAGGCGTGGTGACACAAGCCTATTATAGCTACTTGGGAGGCTGAGGCAAGAGGATCATTTAGGCCAGGAGGTTGAAGTCAGTGAGCTATGATCACGCCACTGCACTCCAGCCTGGGTGACAGTAAGACTCTGTCAAAAAATTGTTTAAAACTTTAAAAAAGGAAAAGATAAAAATAAATAAAGTAAAGCTGCTTAAAAAAAATTTAAAAACTTAGCCAGGCGTGATAGTGTGCACCTGTAGTCCTAGTTATTCAGTAGAGTAGGATCACTTGAGCCCAGAAGTTGGAGTCTGCAGTGAGCTAGGATTGTGCCACTATTCTTCAGCTTGGGCAAAAAAGCGAGACCCTGTCTCTTAAAAAAAAAGAAAACCATGACACATTGGATACACAAAAAAGAATAAGTGTAATATACATGTAAGGTAATGACATTAAAAATTTTTTGTGTGTGTGTGTGTTGGAGTCTCACTCTGTCACCCAGACTGGAGTGCAGTGGCCACTCCCGGCGACCTGCTGGGCTCCGGCGATCCTTCCGCCTCAGCCTTCCAAGTAGCTGGAACTACAGACGCGTGCTACCACATCCGGCCAATTTTTTGGTTTATTGTAGAGTTGAGGAGGCGGGTCTCGAACCCGCGGGCTCAGGCAATCCACTCACTTCAGCCTCCCAAGGCGCGGGATTACAGGCTGAGCCACCGAGCTCGGCTGACATTTAAAAATTTTAAAAAATCTATGAATTCATTGCTCGGTTCAAGAAATAGAATATTTATTAATAATATTAAAGCTCCCAGTGTGTTCCTTGCCACCCCACAGTATCCTGAATACATTATTTCCTTGCTTTTTAAAAATATATTTATCACACGCTAACCAATATTCTTTCACATTAAAGAAGTTTAGCCTCCCGGGCCCATGTTCCTTTTTTTTTTTTGAGTTGGAGTCTCACTCTGTCTCCCAGACTGGACTGTAGTGGCCGCTCCTGGTCACTGTAGCCTCGACCTGCTGTGCTCTGACGATCCTTCTGCCTCAGTCTTCCAAGTAGCTGGAACTACAGGCGCAAGCTACCACGCCTGGCTCATTTTTTTATTTATTGTAGAGATGAGGTCTCACCAAGTTGCTCAGGCGGGTCTCAAACCCGCGGGCTCAGGCAATCCACTCACCTCGGCCTCACAAAGCGCTCGATTACAGGCTGAGCCAAAGAGCCCGGCCATGATACTTTTTAACAATTATTTTCTAAATCATCTGTTTTTTCTTTGCCCATTTTTCTATTTGGTTGGATTTTTTCTCTTATTGATTTATAAATACTCTTTATATATTATGGATATTATTTTTTTTCTATTGTATGTATTGCAACTTTTTTCTTCTAGTCTGATGCTTGTCTGTTAACTTTGTAACTTTTTTGCAGTGTCGTTCATTGTACAGATATTTTATATAACTTAAGCATTGGGTCAAGTCTGTCAATAGTTTTATTTATGACCATTGGGGTTCTTACTAGTGAAAGTCTTCCTCATTTAAGATATCCTTCTACATACTTCTTTTTCATACCGTGATCATTTTGTAGGTTTTTATGTTTATATCTTTAATCCATTAGTAATGTATTCTTTGTTTATACTACGAGGTAGGGACCTAAACTGACATTTTTTCCCACTGATAGTAGTCAGAATAATGGTTCCACAGAGATGTCCACGTCCTACACCCTAGACCTGTAGATATGTTACCTTGCATGGCAGAATGGATTTTCTAGTACTGGTTAAGGTTGTAGAACTGGAGACGAGATTATCCTGGATTGTCTGGGTGAGTCCAATCTAATTGCATCAGTTTTTGTTTTTTTTTTTTTTGTCAGAGTCTCACTCTGTCACCCAGGCTGGAGAGCAGTGGCACACTTACAGCTACCCCAGCGTTGACTTGCTAGGCGCCAGTGATCCTTCTGCCTCAGCCTTTCAAGTAGAAGGAACTGCGTGCGCTACCACATTAATTTTTGATTTATTGTAGAGACGAGGTCTCCCCAAGTTGCCCGGGAGTCTCAAACCCGCGGGCTTAGGCAATCCACTCACCTCGGCCTCCCAAAGTGCTGGGATTACAGGCTAAGCCACTTAACTCAGCCTGCATCAGTTCTTAAAAGTGGAAAAACTGACCGGGCTCGGTGGCTCAGCCTGTAATCCCAGCACTTTGGGAGGCAGAGGCGAGCGGATTGCCTGAGCCCGTAGGTTCGAGACCCACCTGGGCAACTTGGCGAGAGCTCGTCTCTACAATAAATCAAAAAAAAAAAAAAACTCAAAACTAGCCGGGCGTGGTATTGCACGCCTGTAGTTTCAGCTACTTGGAAGGCTTAGGCAAAAGGATCCCCAGAGACCAGCAGGTCGAGGCTGCAGTGGCCAGAAGTGTGCCACTGCACTCCAGTCTGGGCGACAGAGTGAGACTCTGACTCAAAAAAAAAAAAAGGTGGAGAAACTGTCCTGGCTGTCTATAGAAAGATTAGAGAAATGCAATGTTACAGGCTTTGGAGGTGGAAGAGGAGGCCAAAAGCCAAGGAACAAAGATGACTTCTAAAAACTGGAAAAGGCAAGAAAACAGATTTTTACCTAGACTCTAAAGAGGAATTAGACTCTTTTGACACCTTGATTTTAGCCCAGTGAGACCCATGTCAGATTTCTGTCCTAACAATAAGAAAATAAATATATATTGTTTAAGTGACCAGGTTTTTGGTAACTTGTTAATTAGAAGACTAGTATATCCTTCTAATCAACATCTTGTATTAAATAGTCCATCAATATTTCCAACTAAATTAAAATGTCTTCTTTACTATATGTATAATTCCTATACACATTCTGATTTCTGAACTCTGTCCTGATCCACTCATTAGAATGGATCTCTTTTTATGATCCATAACTATGTTTTAATTACTGTTACTTTATAATGTTTTTAAATGTTCTGAATCCTCCCTCTCCATTGAATCCTCATTCTACTTCTTTATTTAGGACTCTGTTTTTCTCATCTTTCCTGGCATCTTAACAGCTGTCTCTGGATTTGTCCTCCTCCAATTCATTTTCTACTCTGTAGCTAGAATGATATAAAAATGCAAGTATCATCAGATTTCTACCCTTTAAATCCTTCATGGTCATCTTTCATTTTCAATACAGAGTCCAAATTCCTTGGTATAACACATAAAAGGGGTATGACAAATGACACTACCTATCTCAACGTTGTCATCTCCTGCCCCTCCCTAATTGATACCATCTGCTCCAGACATGAAAGGACTTGAAGCTCACAGAGTGCATCACACTTTCAACTTTGTGTATCTTTGGATATGTTGCTGCTTCTGCTTAGAATATCTTCCATTCCTCCTCCAAGCCAATTAGCACTGTACAGTCAAAACTCAGATAAAGCTTTAACTTCCTTTAGCAAACTTTCCACATTCCCCACTGTTAGTTTGAGCTAGTGCCCTTCCTTTGTATTCCCATAGCAGCACAAATAGACCTTTTCTAGTGCACACATATACATTTTTTTTGCAATTCTTGTTTTACTTATCCATCTGCCTCCCTAGATGGTGAACTCCTTAGAGGCAGGAATTGTTTCTTCATTTCAGTATTTGGAGTACCTAACAGAGTGCTAACAACCTTATGATAATAAGAATATGAAAAATAATGAACTAAGTGGTAAATCTTATTAAAAACTGAATTAAGTGCTTTTCATAATTTAATAGCTACTAAGTGTCAGCTCATAATTTTGTGTTCTGTGAAACTGTTTTTATCTAAGAATAATATTGTCCAGCTTGTTCACTCATCTTATTCAAAAGGCTTGGCTACAAGCGACTTTGGGCTATTTCCAAAGGATGAAAGTTTTTTTCTGTTGAACAAATTCAAAAGAATATGACTCAGGCTCTAAAAGTAAACCCAGCAGAGAAGTTCTAAAATATTTTGAGTAGGAATGGCATTGTTGGATTATTTTGATAGGAATAACCCTCATTTAAATGCCCATGGGAAACATCAGATTCAGTGTGGGACTTCACCCTCCCATAGCCCTAGACACACAAACATCTAGCCTAGCACATCTTATGTCACATGGAAGTGATGTACTTAAGTATATCTTCCCCATTACCAGTGGTTCCCATTCAGGGGGATTATATAGCCCCCCTCCCTTGTAGGAATATTTGAGGAAATTTTTGGTCATCATAATGATGGAGGGAAGTGCCCCTGCTACTTAGTATCTAGGAGCCACAGATGCTAAATATCCTACACTGTGTAGAACAGTCCTGTATAACAAAGAATTATTGTGCCTGAAATAGCCACAATGACTCCATGAAATAGTTGACCATACTTATTATCCATTTCCCATTGGCTAGGAAGAGCCCAGCACTAAAAGTCACTCTGAACAGAAACTGCAAAGGAATGTGGGCACGAACACTTCATTACACTTTGTAGGTTATGTGGGCCTAAATAATCAATCACTTTGTAATCACTTCTCATAGTAACTTTCATGTTACTCTCTGATATAATTGATGAAAGATGAATGACAGGAGAAAGTTGTTAAATACAGGTATTTCTTTTTCTTTTTTCTTTTGGTTGGTCCAGGTAAGGTTAATTATAACAGAAATAACAATGTTCACCTTATTTTTTTTTTTTTTGAGTTGGAGTCTCACTCTGTCACCCAGGCTAGAGGGGTAGCGGCACGCTCTCAACCACTGCAGCCTCAACCTACTGGGCTCAGGCAATCCTTCTGCCTCAGCCTTTTAAGTAACTGGAACTATAAGCACATGCCACCATGCCTGGCTACTTTTTTTATTTGTTGTAGAGATGAGGTCTTGCCAAGTTGCCCAGGCTGGTCTCGAACCCCCGGGCTCAGGCAATTCTCTCACCTGGGCCTCCCAAAATGCTGGGATGATAGGCATGAGCCACCATGTCCAATGTAAAGTTCACTCTCAATACTTTCTTCTATCAGTCCATCCATCTCCCCCAGGAACTTCCTCAGTTTGGTACCATCTTAGAAAACAGACATCCTGACCTGGAATATGTACACCTATATACCATTCCTTCAGGGTCCAAGATCTTAATTTTTTTGACTATATAATCCAAGTGTCTTCTAGGTAATATTTCTAGACTATCTGTCTCCATTTTTAACATTCTATTTAATACCATTAAAAGTCTATAAGTGGCCAGGTATAGTAGTTCATGCCTGTAAGTATAGCACTTTGGGAGGCTGAGGCAGGAGGATCAAGAACAACCTGGGCAACATAGCAGGATCCTGTCTTTACAAAACAAAACAAAAAAAGAAAGAGGCCGGGCTCGGTGGCTCAGCCTGTAATCCCAGCACTTTGGGAGGCCGAGATGAGTGGATTG
>NW_007053779.1:700579-748718 GCF_000164805.1 Carlito syrichta
TTTTATTCCTTGTGATCTCAAAATGTGTTTAAACTGTAAATGCATGGCACAAAGGGAATTTTTCTGTTCCTCTCACCACTTTATCTTGTCATTGTCCATCCTAGCTGGGCAGGGAGACTTTAGAATGCATTCAAATTGCTATAAAAGCTAATCAGCAATAAGAGAAAAAATAACAATAATAGACAAGTGCTTATAAAATGCCAGGCACTATTCTATGTTTTATATATAATTAAAATCAATCATAAGTCCTTCCTTTGATTGGTTTATTTACGTTCCACTGCACTCCAGTCTGAGTGACAGAGTGAGACTCCAACTCAAAAAAAAAAAAGAAAGTTAGCCCGGCGTGGTTGCTACACCTGTAGTCCTAACTAACTACTCAAGAGGCTGAGGCAGAAGTATAAGTATCACTTGAGCCCAGGAGTTTGATGCTGCAGTGAAATATGATTGCACCACTGCACTCCAGCATGAGTGACAGAGCAAAAACTTGCCTCAAAAAACAAAAACAAAAACAAAACTACAATATTTTCAAAGTTCTTTCTAAACTTACTCTTGACTCTAGTTATTAATGAGCAATTACAGTCTGTAAGAGAGCAGTGTCAGTGCCATGAGTTGAAGGGTAAGAGAAAATTTTAAGGAGAAGGGAGCACAAAATCATTTCAATTGAGTGGAGATCGTTTTTGAGCTGCTGGATTTTGAGTTCCTCCAAACATGATTTTTAGAACTAACTCCTCACCATTCCCTAGACCCATTCCTTGTTTATTGTCTGTCTGTTTCTGCCATAATGTCAGCTTCACGAGAACAAGAACCTTGTCATCTTGTTTCTACTGCATCTCTAGTGCTTAGATCTCTATCTGTCATATAAAGGCATTCATTAAATATATGTTGAATGAGTGGATAAATAAGTAACTTACTATAAGTAGAGATTTAATTATGCACAAATAGAATAATGGAATAGTATGTGCTACAATAAAAGGAAGCTTCATGTTGAGTGAAGGGAGCTCGCATGACATATTATGAACTCTGGACTGAATTGCAAAGTTATGGGAGAAGAGAAGAGCAAGACGCCATATGTATAACACGAAATATAAAAACACATATCAATAAGTTATAAGGAACACTTAAGCATGGTTCAAAGGTCAAGTGAAACTCATTCATCCTTTATGTCTGATCTAGATGAAGACTGTTTGGTAGGCTTTCAGCAAAAAGATATAACCAGTTCTAAAGTATTACTCTGAAAACAGTCCAAAGTCTAAGCAATTGTCCTGTACACATTTAAAATCTAATTTTTCAGAATCCTACAGTGTGCACTAAGAACCAAGCAAAATATCTCATAGGAGGAATGAGTGTTACTTCGTCCCATCCATGGCATACAAAGGCATTATAAAAAACTCATTTACATAATTACATCAATACTTAATAGGAAGCAATAATTGTTTCCACTTTACAAAAGGACAAAGTAAAGGTGTAAGAAATATATTTCTGAAAATGTGTTGCTGTGTCCACTTATGTACAAAGATGACTCAAGAGCCCAATGGTCAGTATGGACAAGCATCAGAGTCCCAGCCTGAAGCACACCGGCCCCTTGGTGATGTACATTCCTCCGGGGGAGCCAGACTTCAAGCCTTCTTGCTTGTGCCAAACATGCCTGAGTGAACATGCTTTCCAAAGAGGGGTCCTCCCTCAGGAGAAGGAGTTGTGTTCACGGGAAACCCACTCCGGGTATGTAGTAAGTTCATTTCTGCTCTGGGTCCATTCCCCTGGAAAAATTCTAGGCCTTTGTTTTCTTTGTATTGATGCCATGGCACACCAACCAAACATTTTTTTAAATGCCCATTAATAAATAAAGCTTCTGAGGAGGAAAACAAAAAAAAAAGATATTTATTTCAACTATGAAAATCACCTTAAATCAGTTTCACATCCTAAGTGAAATTTCCAAGCAAACAGACTATAGAAAAGGAACTTAAATAACATTAATGGTACAATTTTAAGAATTCAAATATTTTCTATTTTGAAATGTTAATGAGAACTATGGGAAAGATTTGTGAAAACAAAGTGCATTATTTATTACATAGGGCAGCCATTTTAATTTTAATTTTTACTTTTGAATCAGAGTCTCACTCTGTTGCCCAGGCTGGAGTGCAGTGGCACAATCATGGCCACTGCAGCCTTGATCTGCTAGGCTCAGGTGGTCCTTCTGCCTCAGTCTTCCAAGTAGCTGGAACTACAGGTAACTTCCATCATGCCCAGCTAATTTTTTAATTTATTGTAGAGAAGAAGTCTTGCCAAGTTGCCCAGGCAGGTCTCTCGAATCCCTGAGATCAGGTGATCCTACCCACTCTGCCTCCCTAAGTGCTGGTATTACAGGCATTAGTCACCACACCTGGCCAGCAACCAAAAAATGTTTTTTTTTGAGTTAACAGCTCATTCTGTCACCCAGGCTGGAGTGCATTTGCACACTCACAGCCACCCCAGCGTCGACCTGCTGGGCCCTGGCGATCCTTCCACCTCAGTCTTCCAAGTAGCCAGAACTACAGGCGTGCTACCACACCTGACCAATTTTTGATTTATAGTAGAGATGAGGTCTTGCCAAGTTGCTTAGGTTGGTCTCAACCCTCAGCTCAAGCAATCCTCTCACCTCGGCCTCCCAAAGTGCTGGGTTACAGGCGTGAGCCACCGCACCCAGCTGCAACCAATTTTTAAAATGTTCAAAGTCCCACAGGGTAGCAAAATAAATTGTGTTCCCTGGATCCTTTTTTTTTTTGAATTGGAGTCTCACTCTGTCACCTAGGCTGGAGTGCAGTGGCATGCTCATAGCCACCACAGCCTCGACTTGCTGGACTCAGGTGATCCTTCTGCCTCAGCCTTCCACGTAGCTGGAACTACAGGCGCGTGCTACCACGCCCGGCTAATTTTTGATTTGTTGTAGAGATGAGGTCTCGTCAAGTTGCCCAGGTGGGTCTCGAACCCGCGGGCTCAGGCTATCCATTCACCTCGGCCTCCCAAAGTGCTGGGATTACAGGCTAAGCCACCGAGCTCGGCCTCCCTGGATCCTTAACTCAAAATCACTATCATGTTTTTCTGTCATGTTGTTTGACACACTGCCCCACCCCTCCACAATTGCTATCATGGGAAGTGTTTCTCTTTGTGATTGTATTCATTAGCAAATAACAGGAAACATTACACATTTTTTTCATGTACCAAGAAGGTTGAAAATAGGCAGTGACATCAGCCAGGAACCTTCTATCTTTCTGTGCCTCCTTCTTCACACAAGGTTTTTGCTCTCATATTGTCATTTTGTGGTCACAAGACAGCTGCTCCACCTCCAACATTGCCTGTGAGTCCCAAGCAGGAAGAAAATGAGAAGGGCAAAAGGCTGGTGCCAGCTAAAATTTGGAAAGACAATTATCAGAAGCTTCTGTTCAGTGAGAGAGAGAGAGCCTGCTAATGTACGATTCACAAGGTTAAATGTTTTTGTCAAATTTGTACAATTAAGATATTTTAACTGCAATCAGTTAATACCACTATTCTTTTCTATTCTGATTCCTTCACCTTCAAACACAAGGTGAGTGGTATTGGAATGGCATGGGTGTTGGAAGGTCCAGCTAAGGGGAAGTTAAGGGACAATACATTCAGTTTGAATCTAGTGGGATATGTTTAGGTGTTACACAATCACTTTTGTGTATAGTTGAGTTAGTGCCAGCCATGGGAGTGTAGAAATCATTTTCAGGAAAACTCCTGATGCCTGTGGTGCTAACGCACCTGGCACCATGATGTGAAGGTACAGGGCTTAACATAAAGCTCATTATTAAGCCACTGCAATAAGACATTGATGACAGATTGTTCAACGAGTATCTCCCATTCAAAGAGGAGTTACATTAGTCACTGACAAGAAAATTGGAAATGCTCTGAAATCTGATAAATAAAAGAAACTAGATAAAAGTTTCCCAAAATTTAACAATAATCTTAAAATTTTGCATGACATTTCCAATAAGTTGTGTTGCTCAAAGAAACCTTTCTAAATTACCAAAGTACAAATTTCCTTGCTAGAGGAAAACTTGGATTATCTTTCTATTCTATGTAAATTTCTTTCAAAATGTAAAATCTTTATATGAAGAGGCAAACAAGTATGCAGCAAAAAATGTTTTTAAAAATATAGAGGTATGTCAGCCAATTAATAAAATGAATGTTGCTTTTCGGGATTTTGTGGGGTTTTTTGGTTTTTTTTTTGAGTTGGAGTCTCACTCTGTCGCCCAGACTGGAGTGCAGTGGCCGCTCCCGGTCACCACAGCCTCGACCTGCTGGGCTGTGGCGATCCTTCCGCCTCAGCCTTCCAAGTAGCGGGAACTACATGTGCGGCTACCACGCCCAGCTGATTTTTTGATTTATTGTAGAGATGAGGTCTCGCTGTCCAGGTGGGTCTCGAACCCGCGGGCTCGGGCAATCCACTCACCTCAGCCTCCCAAAGGCACGGGATTACAGGTTGAGCCACCGAGCCCGGCTTTACATAGCCACTTTTACTCCTAATTTTGTGTTCTTTTTTTTTTTTAATTTGGAGTCTCACTCTGTCCCCAGGTTGGAGTGCAGTGGCATGCTCGTGGCTACTGCAGCCTTGACCTGCTGGGCTCAGGCGATCCTTCTGCCTCAGCCTTCCAAGTAGCTGGAACTACAGGCACACACCACCATGCCCAACTACTTTTTTAAAATTTATTGTAGAGATGAGGTTTCATCACATTGACTGGACTGGTCTCGAATCCATGGGCTCAGGCAATCCTCTCACCTTGGCCTCTCAAAGCACTGGTATTATAGGTGTGAGCCACTGCACCTGGCTTTACCATTTGGATCTTAAAGAGCTCTTGGTAACAACAGCAAAAAACTGAAACATTGGACTTTAGTATGTCATGGTCAAAAGACTAGAGATAGCTGAAGAGTTGGGGCCATCTGCACATGTTGGAAATTCTGAAATCTGGCTTGGGCATGTTGGCATTTTAGAAGGCCAAAGTGAAAGGATTGCTTGAGCCCAGGAGTTTGAGACCAGCTTAGGCAGCATAGCTAGACTTTGTCTCTACAGAAGAAAAAAAAAAATTAGCTAAGTGTGGTGGTGTACACCTTTAGTCCCAGCTACTCAGACAGCTGAGGCAGAAGGATCTCCTGAGCCCAGGAGGTCAAGGCTATGGTGAGCCAGTGATCGTGCCACTGCACTCCAGTCGGAGCAACAGAATAAGACTCTGTCTCAAAAAAAAAAAATCCAAAATCTAGATGACTATTGGTCTAGTCATTCATTAGATGGGGTTTTGAGCCTGTTCACCAGAGAGGATTACACTTGATGTTATTTGTTACTTGATTATGCTATTAATCCATGCTATTAATCTCAGATTTCAAATTAGTTGCCTAATGGATCAATAATAGTATAACATATGCGCTTTTTAGTTTTTGGTTACAGAATCTATTGAATGACTGAGGTGTGAAGTCTGCTAATTTTTCTCGGTTAATAATAAAGTTGATTTAAATCATTATAAGAAATCTTGCTGAAATTACTTCTTTAAAAGCTTCTGCTCAGGTATAGACTTATATAGTATTGGTAAGCACACATTTGGTAAAAAAGAAAGCAATCTGTGAGCCATATTCTGATATAAATCAAATGCATGAGACCGGTAGCCATGCTTAGAAATATCAATACTAGGAATGAATGAAAAGCCTACTTTGAAAGGAACAGAATCTCTCCCACTAGGACTTCATAAACCTCTCCAAAACCCTCATGTCTTAAGTGACATAAAATATGTCTCCGTAGTGACTATTCATTTTTTGTTTTGTTATTTATTTTTTGCTTTAATAATGCAATTGCCCTGGTCTTAGCATATCTGGATCTTTTTTCCCTTTTATGCTAAAAGCAAATGGCTTACACATCAATGTGTGGAGGGTATAGTTAATGCTGGCCATTGAAGAAATGTATTTTTTAAATCTCTATTCATATTAATCTACAAACACTCAGGAAAATGAGCCTTAACAATCAGGGCTGCCACATATAGTCGCACGGGTTGTGGACCGTATAACCCACACAACTATTTACAGCAGCCCTGTGCTGCAGTCTTCAGTGGGGCCCTGTGCTTCAGCATTCCATACTTGCAGAAATAAATTGACTGAAGAGTGCAAAGAAATATTATGAAATCCTGTGATTTTTTTTCCCCCACACATGAGCAAAGTTGGTCGTTTATTATGTAACTTTAAATTTCACACTTTTTATTATAAAATAAATTAGTTTCCTGGTTGATAAGCAAGTTCAGTGAAATAACATTTGAATAAAACTTAGAAGTAAAAGTCATTGTAATTCTTTTTATTAAGAGAAAAAATTATTTTGTTATGTTAGAAAAATGAGAGAGGTTTGAAGCACAAGGTTTTAGGCAACCACTACAATCCTTTGCCTCAACCAGTTCAAAATGCAGAATGGCTGTGGCTGGCAAGTTGGCGTCAGCAGCAACATTTCCCTGAGATGCATTTTTATATACTTGCTGTCAGTAAAGACTGAACTAGTAAAATTCTTTAAGTCCCCAGCATTAAAGACATGAAACACTCTTCACAATCGAAAACACTCTTTTCCCAATAAGATAACATCAGACACCATGAAGAAAACAGTACTCATTTAAAGACATAATCCACCATGAGTAAGGTCTATATTTAAACATATATTATTTTCCAGGGGATAATAATAAAATATATCCTTGTCTTTTGTTCCTGAAATTATGTTTCTTATTCCTGAATAATTAACATTGTTCATTTTGTAAGATATTGTCTTCTTAGATCTCATTTTGATTGACTATATGGATAAACACCTAAAAATGATTACTATTATAAGATTTTTCCATTTAGATCTCAAAAACACATTATAGCTTCCGTAAGAGAGATGTGGTGAGACTATTTCATTTTGTTTAAGTATAATGTGGATAATTGTCTCTTGCTAATTAAAAAACATCAAATTCACAGAGATTTTTTAAAATGCTCTCAAAAAATTGACTTGGTTACTTGGCTTACCATGTATCTATATATTTTTTTCTATATCTGTCTCCCTTACCCCCACTCCCACTCCCAACTATATGGACAGAAGTTGTAGAAAAATTCAGAGAAGGAGACTGTATTTCCTCTTTGTATAGTGAGCTCAGGCATCCTTTTAATTGGCTCTAAAAATCTAAGTAGTGTGCAGTTGAAATATAAAAGGTATGGAGCCTAAGGAAGCAGCCTGGGGGCCGCTGTCAGCTGGTTATACAAGTGACTTCACAATGTGTTAGCAAAGGTTAAGGTGGTGATGCATGGACTCTGTCTGATCAAACTTAAGCATTAGTGAGAAAAATGCCAAACTAAAAACTTCTAACTCTAAAAGCTTACCGGGTGAGGTTATTTCCTGTTTTGCTTTGTTAAAACTTATTTTTATAGTCTCTTTCAAAGTAGTGGGCATATGGCTACAAGCTGCATCTCATGTAAATCATAATTTGGGCCTCCAGTTGTACTTGAAAAACTAAATGTTCTTTTCCTCTTGGAAGCAGGAAAGTCTTAAGTGCAGGAAAAGTATAAAGAAAAAACACTCAGAGTAGGAAACTTTGAAATCTAAACATTTATAAAGTGATAATATTGTTGTAATAGTGTTATCGGGTATTTCATTTTATGGTTTAATGGTGGTGAAAAAATAAGGAAAATGTATGACAAACTTCTAGGCTTTTAGCAATGCACTTATACTTTAACTCTTTATGTACTTAACCAGTAATCCCTGAACATGAGAAGACTTCTTATTTTAAAATGAAAGAGAAAGAAAGCATTTGCAGAAAAAGGAAACTAGTTAAATAACATTTTTCTTTAGATAGTTTTTTATTTAAAAAAAGAAGAAGAAATCCCTCAGATAATAGCACAGAACTACAGGCACAAACATAAAACATTCAATGGTTTTAATGTGTTTTAGAAATGTCATCAATGGACCACCTGCATCAGAATCACTTGGAGAACTTGGCCAAATGCAGATACTTGAGCTTCACTTTTTACATTGAAAAGTAGGGTAGCTGGGAGTTCCAGAATCTGCACTTTTGACTGGTATGTTTACATGACTCTTAAGAACACTAAGGCATGAAGTGACCGCGGATAAGTTTCTTGTGGATACACATGATATGGCCATTTTTGTATCCTCAGTACCTAGCCTGGTGTTTCCATGAGCAACTCACATAGGAGAGTCTTTTTCCTTTAATCATAACTTAAGTCCAAGCATTTACCCAAGGAAAGTATTCCTCTGTTTTGTAGTCACTAGGGGAAAACAAGTACAGATAAAAAAGGAGAAAGGCAAATAACGTGGGCTGACCAGCTGGAAATACATTATAAATGTATTTGACATGCATATTTAACGTGTGATATAAATGCGTAAGCTCAATTAATGTGCTATAAATGTGTCAGCTCAATTAATTAGCACATGAAGCTTTTCTGCTCAGAGGCACCATTTAAGAACTAGCAATGGATCGACATAACCACAAAATCTCAATTGGAAAAATAATGTAAAATATTTGCATCATATGAATGAGTAGAATAATTTACAATATAAAAAATTAGCACATTTAAAGCTACAGTGGAAAAATCTAGGAATGAATGTGACAAAACAGAGGATTGGAGTGGGTTTGGATAGATGTAAAAAAGGGCCATTATAACTATTCAATTAGCAGGTTGTAAGAGCAGCTGGGCTAGATGGAGTTGGTGCTTGGGTTGGCAGTGATAAGAGTGCAGTTAGACCAGTATCCAAAGATATGCTAGAAAATAGGTCTGATTGACTAAAGGATGGAGACGAGGATTGATTATAAATGACCTTTAAACTCTGCAGGATGAAAAACATCTGACTGTAATAAATTTATTTTTCAATTTAGAAAAGCAAATGTTTGCTTATTTTAGTTCTTTACTGATGATAAGGCATTTTCTATCTATTTACCTGGCAATTAAAGTAAAATTTTAACATATTTTCCCATACAATACTTAATTCAACAGATTAAAATGAACAAAAATGGCTCTGACATCCCCAGAATAAAATATGTAACATGAATTATTAAAAAATAAAATACAAGTTCTATCCATCTAATGAAAGAATCATGTACCCAAAATTCAGTTTTCAAAATAATAAAAAGAATGTTTTCCAAAAGACCATCTGTAACTAAGTTGTTTACTACTTGGAAGTAATTTCTCTTACAAGTAGCATTCTATTAGGAATATGAATATGTATCTGTTAGATCAGTTTTCTAGGCTAGGCCACAAAATCATGCAAGGACCACTCTGAACTCAAAAAATCCCCAAGAGTGCTGAGTTTTTCTGAGCCTTGAGCCCAGTCTGAATCAGTCTGAAGTTCAAGGGATCCCTCAGAGTGAATCTTCCTCTAAGTATGTTGGGGGTGGGGCACAGTCAAAATGGAAGATCTAATAGCCGCCTTTTCTGGACAAGAAGCTTTCAATCATGAAGAAGGGTCATCTTGTAAAATCAAGATAGAATCTGAACTTTTTTTTAAATTTTAAAGATGTGGGGTACAATTCGGGGTTAGGTATAGATGTTCATTATGCAGGTACCCTTGTTGATGAAGTGTGCCCTCCCCAATCTGGATATTTCAGACCCTAATTTCTTGAAAAGGTTTGGTGAATATGAGGTTTGGTGTTTTCATGTCTTCATCATACAGAATATTGGTGAACAAATAGCTGAGATTTTGTTGATATCTTAAACAGAGCAAGTCTAAGGGAAAAAAAGAAGCTACCCTACAACAGATAATGAGTAACTGTTGAGTAAATAGCACACCATTGACATAGCTTACAATAATGGCCAATGACTCATGGACTCCCTTTTCTGGAAAACATGAGAACTACTAGTATAAATGTGAGTGATTGGAAAAAGAAGCCCAGGTAGCAAGAATTTTTCCCCCTAATTAAATCAGAACGAATACAATTAGGAAATAAAGCCCCTTTAAATATATAAATAAGCACATTGATTCTTTGGAAAACATGGTAGAAATAGATACTGTAAGGTATTTCACTTTCCCTCCCATCAAGATGTTATTTGTCAGTATTCTACAATTCTATTACATTGTTTAAAGTGTGCTTTGGTTCATCCGTCAAGTGTTTATTTTGCTACCTCTATCCTGCACTGTCAAATTTCAGTTGAGTGATATTATAATTTAAAGGAGTTTTAAATTTTGGTCTGTGCAACCACAGTGGATTGGATCTTTATCATATGACTGTCTGGAAGCCATAGTTCTTTCCTCTGTATTATTAGGATGACTTGCATAATCCACTTTTTACAATTTTGTTGCAGTGTATTAGGACCCACAAAGGTAAACTTGAGCTTAGAAATTTAAAATTCAAGTAATCTTAAAAAAAAAAACTAGATCAAATTCAAAATTGTTTGGGAAACAGGGCAGTAGCATGCACTTGTAGACACATCTACTCAGGAGCGAGGTGGAAGGATTACTTGAACCTAGGAGTTCAAGTCTGCAGTGAGCTGTGATTGTACTACTGCACTCCAGCCTGGGCAGCAGAACGAGATCCTATCTCTGTTAATTATTCAAGAGACTCATATCCGGTCCCTATAAGTTCTAATTAGCATTCGAAATTTATTAGAATCAACCAGATCTTAGTTTGTAATTTTTTTTCTTTTCTTTTCTTTTTCTTTCTTTCTTTCTTTTTTTACTATTTCCCAGAGGGTGTGCACCATTCCTGGAGGTACTGCAATACCAGATTGATGTATGGAGGGGACAGATCAAGCTCCTATTTCAACTCCCTGCTCCAAAAGTTCATTTTCTATATTATCCTTGGATAGAGGACGTATCAGATATTAAGCTGATAAGAACAGATACTACATTTGATCTTAGCCAAAAGGCTGAGAAGCTATGTAATATTTTTTATTAGTCTAAATCATTTAAAATGTGTTCCTGACAAGTCAAATGAGGTACTTGACTGAAATCCCAGTTTTATATTATGTCTTCCTTACCCTAAGTTCATCACAAAAGTTTTTTTTACATTCATACAGTAAGTTTGAGACTAATTTTAAACTTACCTTACTAATGCTTGTTAATGAATTATGATTTAAATGCTATCTCATTATTTACAGATTTATAGTTATTTCATCATCAATCATTATTGAACATCCTTTGAAATTACTGACTGGATAGTCACTATTTCGTAAGAGCCACAATATCAACATTAACTCTGCCTGACCTCACTTCAGAGAATTTTCGAGGACAGCCAGGCCATATTTCCAACCACTGAACATGGAAATCCCCTTTATGACACATTCGACAGGTGATCATCCAGCCTCAATTAGCAAGAAGCTCACTATTATTGAGGTGTTATTGGATCTATAGTAAACATTGAGAATTTCCTCATGGTGTGCTGAAAGCTGCTTGCAAGAAACTGTTCCACCTTGGTTCTAATCTTATGCTCTGGTACAACTTTGAAGAAACCTCAGTGCTTCTTTTACCTAGAGCCATTTGTTCTTTAAAGGGAGCAGTTCCATCACCCTGTAGTCATGTCTTTTCATGCACAGTCTCTCCAGGTCTTTAACTACTCCCATTTGATCTGACCACAAGCGAGAACAGTGAGAACTTCAGTTCCCTGGTTCTGGACACCAGTATGAATTTAGGCTAACACCATATTATCTATCATCTATCTATCTATCTATCTATCTATCTATCTATCTATCTATCTATCTATCTATCATCTATCTATCACCTATCTGTCTAAGCAACTTCCCTCACATGACAGTTCATGTAGAAACTGGAGTCTGGGACTGTTACTAGGTTTTGTTAACATTTATTGAATTCCTACCATGCCGAAAACATACAGTTTGACATAAAAAAAAAAAACAGGATGCCCAGTTAAAATTGAATTTCATTCAAATTACAAATAATTTTTAGTATAAGTACTTCTCAAATATTGCATGAATGTACCTATAGCAAAAAATTATTGCTTATCTAAAATTTAAATTTAACTGTGTGTCTTGTACTCTCATATGCCAAATCTGGCAACCCTCTTAAGACATTATTTCATTTTGTCTTCATAATAACATGACAAAATACAATTATACCCCCATTTTATAGATGAATAATCTGATACTAACAGACTCCCCTAGCTAGTGAGCATGGGAGCAGGGATCCAAACTTAAGCTGTCCAAAACCACAATGCTTAACCCTGGCCATGTGTTACAAATAACTACTGCACTGAAGAAAAATGCAGATGCCAGGGCCTCCCACAGAGCTCCAGAATTAGAGTCTTCAGTGGAGAAGCTTAGGCATTTGTATGTTTGGAAAGAGTTGCAGGTAATTCTCTCATGAAGTTAGGGTCAAAAGCTCCCTCCTACTGCTCTTAGATGTTTTCACACGACATCCTGTTAAGCCAATGTTGCATTTGGGAAATTAACTTTTGAACATAAAAGTAGAATTTTTATTTATCTGTTAAATGTTTAGATTTGGTCCATTCTAGGGTGCAGTAGCACTATCATAGCTCACTGCAGCCTTGAAACTTCTGGGTTCAAGCTATTCACCTGCTTCAGCCTCCTGAGTGGCTGAGACTAAACACGCCCAGTCTCAAATCTTAATTCTTACACACATAAATTTTATGCTTATGTTTTTTGGACAAAATATTGAGTTAACTTCCAAAGTCACTTTGGAAAATTTCCATTTTTGTAGAATAATGATTTTTTAGCATCTTTTAGGGTCACATAGATTTTTGGGAATTTGATGTAAGCAATTAATTCTGCACTGTTTGAATATATTAAGTATTGTTAATTCTTCCAATTAATTTGTTTAAACTTTGAAAAATAAAGCCAGTTGTCTTTTTCATTGCAAATGAAATTTGAGGAGAAATAAGTTATCTCATGCCCAGTGAGAATGCAAATATTTTTTTAAAAACTTCAAATTGTGTTAAAATACCTAACACAAAATCACCATCTTAGTCATTTTTTAAATGGTATACTGTATGTATAGTTCAATAGTGTTGAGTACATTCACATTTTGTGTGACCAATTTCCAAAACTCTTTTCATCTTGCAAAACTGAAACTTTATGCCCACTAAACAACAATTCTTTATCCCCCTCTTTCTAGCCCCTGGCAACAACCATCTACTTCGTCTGTATGAATTTGACTACTCTAGGCACCTCACATAAGTTGAATCATGCAGTATTTGTCATTTTGTGATTGGTTTATATAACTCATCATAATGTCTTCCAGGTTCATCTATGTTGTAGCTGTGTCAGAATTTCCTTCTGTTTTAAGGCTAAATGATATTCGATTGTATGTATACTCTTCATTTTGTTTATGCGTTTATCTATTGATGGACACGGTTTGCTTTTGCCTTTTGACTACTGTGAATAATGCTGCTAGGAGCATAAGCATTGAAAGGGTAAATTTAGGCCGGGCACGGGAGCTCAAGCCTATAATCCTAGCACTTTGGGAGGCTGAGGCAAGAGGATTGCCTGAGCCTGGGGATTCGAGACCAGCCTGGGCAACTTGACAAGACCTCGTCTCCACAGTAAATCAAAAATTTAGTCGGGCAGGGTAGCGCACACCTGTAGTCCCAGTTACTTGAAAGGCTGAGACAGAAAAATCGCCCGAGCCCAGCAGGTTGAGGCTGCGGTGGCGGTGAGTGTGCCACTGTACTCCAGCCTGGGTGACAGAGTGAGATTCCAACTCAAAAGAAAAAAAAAGAAGAGGATAAATTTATACAAAATTTCTTAGAGGAAATTTGGCAGTGTCAATAAAGCTGGCCAGGCGGTGGCTCATGGTAATCCCAGCACTTTGGGAGGCGGAGGCAAGATGTTTAAGACCAACCTAAGCAACTTGGTGAGACCTCATCTCTACAATAAATTTGTTTTTAAAAATTATCTGGACGTGCTGGCGTGTGCCTGTGGTTCAGATTACCCGGAAGACTAACGTGGAAGAATCAGCTAAGTGTAGCAAGTCGAGGCTGCAGTAACTGTGAACATACCACTGCACTCCGGTCTGGGTTACAGAGTGAGACTCTGACCCCTCCCCCCCAAAATTTAAATTTAAATTTTAAAAAGTTACTACAGGTTGGTAATTGTTGAGTCATAAAGATTATAAAAGAGAGGACAATACAATTATAGTTAAGTGAAGGGTTAAACATTCAATTAGGTGTTTTATATAGAAAAAATCTAAAATTTGTATATTAGATCAGAATTAGAGGGATTTTGAGTGAGATTGAAATATTTCTCTTGTTCCATGTGGAGAAGTCAACACAAACTGAAGATCTTCAAGAGAAATACTTTTTCCAGATCTGCCATCAAACTAGCAGTGCTATTATCCTGGCTACACTGGTACTAAAATGGAACAATCCAATTTGGAACACTAGCTTATGCCCAGATGTTAATCTTTAATTCTAGTTGCCATTAAAAGTAGCTAATGATGATTAGGCATGGTGACTCACACTTGTAATCCTAGCACTTTGGAGGCTGAGGAGAGAGGATTGCTTGAACCCACGTTCAAAATCAACCTAGGCAGTATAGTGAGACCTCCTCTCTACAAAAAATCAAAAAATTAGCAGGGTATGATGGTACATACCTGTAGTCTCATCTACTGGGGAGGCTGAGGCAGAAGGATTGCTTGAGCCCAAAAGGTCGAGGCTGCAGTGAGTCATCATTGCCTTCCAGCCTCCCAAAGTGTCAGAGTGAGACTCTGACTCAAAAAAAGTAAAAGTAGCTAATGATGGCTGGGCACGGTGGTTCACACCTGTAATTCCAGCACTTTGGGAGGCCAATATGGAAAGATTGCTTGAGCCCAGGAGTTCAAGACCAGCCTAGACAATGTAGCCATACCTTGTTTCTACAAAAAAACTAGTCAGGCATGCTGGCGCATGCCTATAGTCCCAGCTACTCAGGAGGCTGAGAAAGAAAGGATCACCTAGTTCAGGAGGTTGAGTCTGTGGTGAATTGCGATCATGCCACTGCACTCCAACTTGGGCAACAGAGTGAGACCCCAGTTCAAAAAAAAAAAAAAAAAATGTAGCTAATACCATGGCCTGTAAAAGGGAGAAAAATAAAGATAGACTTAAAATATCTTAATGTTTTCAGAAAGCAAGGATGTTTTTAAATGACAAAGTAATGTTGAATAGACTAAGAAGCCAGGTAAAAGGAAGACTTGGTCAATTTGTGTCATTTGAACATCCAAAAAAAGAGAGATAATTATGACTAATTGAAATGAGTTACATCTCTGAAAATCTGTGAGTCTGTAATGATACTCAAAAAAGGAAAAGTTGACCTATACTGTATAAAAAGGAAACTATGATGCTAAATATGGGTAAATGAAATAGAATATGCTTAAATTTTTAAATTGCATTTTAAATAAATAGGAAATGGTGGTGTTCACGAGTTCCATGTATCTTCTATATGACAGTTAATAAATTAGAGCTACATATTTATTGATTCTAAAATTGGCTTTTTTTTTTTTTTTTACATTTTAACATCTTTGAAATCGAGATGCCTCTACAGTGGGTGGCCTTTGAATTACTGTTGGTGGAGAGCTGCATGTTCACACTTGGTAGCAGCTTTCCATTCTCTTCACTTCAACTGATGATGTGCATTGTTGGTATTTTACAGGTTGGGTTTAGACACAATCTAAAATGTCTTCTAAAAAAAAGGCTTCCTCTGTGATTTTGGCATTGAAATGAATTATTGTATACACAGAAAGGCAACAAAACAGAGCAGTGGAATGTGTATTTGCTATTAGTGAAGCAAATCTTCATCTTCAGAGGAATGTCAACATATTTTTCATATTTCCTTCCAATGCGACAATTAAGTACTTTATGGGATCTAAGAAAGGAAACTACTCACGGTAAATGAAACTATGTTATAGTTTGTTACTGAGATACATGCAAAAAGATTCTTATTACATGTGAAGAAATATAATTGAAGGCAGAAAAAATTACCAAATCCCTTATAATAAATTACTTTTTTTTTTTTTTTTTGAGGTAGGAGTCTCACTCTGTTGCCCAGGTTGGTGTGCAGTGGCACAATCACGGCTCACCACAGCCTCAACCTCCTGGGCTCAGGCAATCTTGAGTGGCTGGGCCTATCGGCGCACACCACCATGCCCAGCTAATTTTTTAATTTGTTTGTAGAGATGAGGTCTTGCTATGTTACCTAGGCTGCTCAAGGAAATATCAGAGCAATGAAAGCCTACTTTAACTGATTCTTAATTCATGCAGGATTATCAGTAAGACATGGTATCATAGTTACTTCGTGTTTTTCTTTCTTAGGGATACATAAAATAATGAAGCAGCTGACAATAACATCTCAATTTGATAATAATTTGGCATACACTTTTCTCTATTTGATTAAGAAAGAAAAACAGGCCAGGAGTGATGGTTAATGCCTATAAATCCCAGCATCATAGAAGGCCAGGGTGAGTTCGAGACCAGCCTAGGCAACATACTAAGACCTCGTCTCTACAAAAATTTAAAAAATGGCCAGGTGTGATGGCTCATGCCTGTAATCTCAGCACTTTGGGAGGTAGAGGAGAGAGGATTGCCTGAGCCCAGGGGTTTCAGCCCAGGGCTTTGAGCCCAGCCTGGGCAATTTAGCAAGACCTCGTCTCTACAATAAACCAAAAAATTATCTGGGTGTTGTGGTGTGTGCCTGTAGTTCCAGCTACCGGAAGGCTGAGGTGGAAGGATTGCCTGAGCCCAGCAGGTGGAGGCTGTGGTAGCCATGAGCATATTACTACACTATAGCATGAGCAATGGAGTGAGACTCCAACTGGAAAAAAAAATTAGCTAGGCATGATGACACACGCCTGTAATCTCAGCTTGGGAGGGCTGAGGTGGAAGAGTCACCTAAGCCCAGAAGGTCAAGGCTGCAGTGAGACATGATCACACTACACCACTGCCCTCCCTTCCAGTTTGGGCAACAGAATTAGACTCCAACTTAAAAAAAAAACAAACCATGGCTCAAGCCTGTAATCCTTGCACTTTGGGAGACCAAGACAAGAGGACTGCTGGAGCCCATGGGCTCGGGACTAGCCTGGGTAACTTGATGAGACCTCATCTCTACAATAAATAAAAAAATTAGCTAGGCATGGTAGTACACACCTGTAGTTCCAGTTACTTGAAAGTCTGAGGCAAAAAATCACCAGAGCCTAGCAGGTCAACCCTGAGGTAGCCATGAGCATGCCACTGCACTCCAGCCTGGGAGACAGAGTGAGACTCCAACGCAAAAAAAAAAAAAAAAAGAAAGAAAACAGAAAAAGAAAAAAAAAAATCATGAGACTGTGAAATAGCCAAATTACAAATTATAATGAAAAAAGTAGGAACCAAGAATAGGAAGCATGAGGGAGGAGGCAGAAAGATGTTGGATTAGCCAAGGGTATTCAAAAAGAAGGCTGGCAATACAGTCTTTGCTCCTTGTCTCTATGGAGATGAAACCTTTAAAAGGCTTATTACTTCTAGGGCCTAGTAAGACTAATTTAGGTTCCAATAGTGCTGGACATCTAGGTCAATGTTTAATGGGGACATAGGTTTATGTAATGCTGATCAAGCAGACTAAAAAGAATACATCATTTCAGGAAAAGAAACCTGCTTGCAAGAAATTAAAATCTATGTAAAAGTATGGACATGAAAAGTCCTCTTGACATGAGGAAAACCTAACTATAAAAAGGAACCTATTTCATCAAAGATGATCTACAGATGGCAAATAAGCATACGAAAAGATGTTCAACATCATATGTCTTTAGAGAATTGCAAATTGAAACAGTAATAAGATACTACTACACACCTATTAGAAGGGCCAAAATCCAAAACACTGACAACACCAAATGCTGGCAAAGATGTGGAGCAACAGGAACTCTCATTCATTGCTGGTGGAAATGCAAAACGGTACAACCACTTTGAAAGACAGTTTGGCAGTTTCTTACATAATTAAACATACTCTTACCATACAGTCTATCAATCATGCTCCTTGGTATTTATCCAAATGAATTGAAAACTATGTCCACAAAAAAACCTTCACACGAATGTTTATAGAAACTTTATTCATAATTGCCAAAACTTGGAAGCAACCAAGATGTCTTTCAGTAGGTGAATGATAAACAGTGGGATATCCTACAAGAGAATATTATTCAGAACTAAAAAGAAATGAATTCTCAAGCCATGAAAAGACATGAGGAAACTTAAATACAGATTACTAAGTGAAAAAAGCCAAACTGAAAAGGCTATATACTGTATGATTCCAACTATATCACATTCTGGAAATGTCATAACTACAGAGACAGTAAAAAAAAGAGTCAGGGCATTAGGTTGGAGGGAGGGATGAATAAGTAGAGAACAGAAGATTTTTAGAGCAGTGCAACTACTCTGTATGTTACTGTAATGGTGGATACATGTCACTATAAATCTGTCCAAATCTATAGTATGTACACCAAGAATGAACCCTAATGTAAACTGTGAACTTTGGGAGGTCATGATGTGTCAACGTTGGCTCATCTGTTGTAACAAATGTACCACTGTGTTGCAGGTTGCTAACAGAAAGGGAGGCTGGGCATGTTTGGGATTGGGGGTGTATGGGAATTCTTTGTATTTTCTGCTAAGTTTTGCTGTGAACCTAAAACTGCTTTAAACATTAAGTCTGTTTAATAAATGGGAAGAGGGCTTTGATGATCCATGATTTGAATCGCCTTCAAAGATACAAGTTTAACTCAACTAAATTGACAACCCAAGCTTTCTAAACTAACCGGAAGTTTTTTCTTTTTTCTTTTACTGTTGGTTCTGGTAAAATTACTGTAATCCTGGGAAAGTGCATAAATTAGTGTTATTACAAATTTAGGAAGATATGAGAACATGTACAGAGTTAGAGGTTTTTAAAAAAATGAATTAAACTCATGGTGTTGCTATTGCATTTTATTCTTATCTATAATCTATCTATAACATCTATCTATTATCTATTTATTTATTGATTCTTACTCTGTCCCCCAGATGGGAGCATGGTGGCACACTCACAGCTACAGTAGCCTCAACCTCCTGGGCTCAGGTGATCCTTCCTCCTCAATCTTCCATGTAGCTGGAACCACAGGGGAGCTCCACCATGTCTCGCCAATTTTTAAATTTATTGCAGAGATAAGGTCTCACTAAGTTGCCTAGACTGGTCTTGAACCCCTGGGCCCAGGCAATCCTCTCCCCTTCACCTCCAAAGTGCTGGGATTACAGGCATGAGCCACTGTGCCCAGCCAGTGCTGCTATTTTAAAATAGTAAGTATAAGTTTCATCACTGCTATATCAGGCATTTGAAGTATTCTAAATAATTCTTCATATTAAATTTATAATTAAATTTTAAATCATTGAATGGATTTTAATTAATTATGTTTAGAATCAATGTTTAAATGCTTAAGGAAACTGATTTTCTGAGTTTTATTTATTAGCTATACAAACTTAGAGGATTAATTACACTACAAGAGTGAAGAGTGTGTCTCTGTGCCTAAAAGCCTCCGAGACTTCAAGAATCCCCAAAATAGTACAGATCAAAAACCATAAAAATGCATGAACTCTCAGAATAACATAATCAACTTTGAGAAATTTATTTTAAGGACATAATTAAAATATGAGCAAAGATATAGCTAAAAGGATATTAATCTTAGTGTTGCTAAGTATAGCTAGAGTAGAAATAACTTAAATATTCAAAATGAGGCATTCGATATTGATCACTATTACAAAGTTTACAACTCATTCTATTGGGAAAGCTGTGAAAAATTAGTCGTGTTCACTGCAGGTGGAGCTGCAAAATGATGCAAGTTTTATGCAGCTGCATTTTGGCAGTGTCTATCAAAATTACAAATGTATTTGGCCTCAACAATCCCACTCCTAGGAATTTAATCAATAAATTAAATTAAAATAGGAGATTGTTAAATAAATTATTGTCTATATATGGTAGAGTACTAGATAGTGATGAAAATTGTTGTAAGTGTTTAAATACACAGAGAAATTTTCAAATATATATATGGGTTAGCAGAGCAGGTTATAAGAAAGTAGTGTATAATCCTATAATTTGAGAAATTCTATTTATTTCTTTAGCATAGTTTCCTAAAAGTAGACTAACTCAGTAAAATATCATTTTGTAAGTCTATTTGTTGAAGTCCCAAATCCCAGTACCGTATAATGTGACTGTATTTGGAGATATAGTCTTTAAAGAGGTAATTAAGCTAAAGTTAGGTCATTAGGTAGGCACCAATCCAACATGATTGAAGTCTTTTTAAAAGAAAATTTGGACACAGATGTGTACAAAGAGAAGATCATGTGAAGATATAGGGAGAAGATGGTCGTCTACAAGCCAGGGAAAAACCAATCCTGCGTATACCTTGATCCTGGACTTCTAACCTCCAGAGAAAATAGATTTCCAAACTGGGCTCGGTGGCTCAGCCTGTAATCTCACACCTTGGGAGGCTGAGGTGAATGGATTGCCTGAGCCCACGGGTTCGAGACCCACCTGGGCAACTGGCGAGACCTCATCTCTACAATAAATCAAAAAATTAACCAGGCGTGGTAGCGCGCCTATAGTTCCAGCTACTTGGAAGGCTGAGGCGGAAGGATCGCCGGAGCCCAGCAGGTTGAGGCTGCGGTGGCTGGGAGAGGCCACTGCACTCCAGTCTGGGTGACAGAGTGAAACTCCAACTCAAAAAAAAAAATAGATTTCTATCATTTCAGCCACCCAGTACTTTGTGATAGCAGCCCTAGCAAACTAATACACTATTGATATACATTCTCAAAATTTTCAGAAGCGTGTACCCACCAGTGGTGTATGGAAATTCTTGTTTTATACCTTCAACCAGCTAATTAGGTAAGTCAAAATATGATATGATGTCTTTATCTGCATTTCTTACATTTCCCTTATGTTAACAACTTGTATTACTGTTCTGAACTTGAATGTCATTATACTGCCATAATCAGAGAACTAATTGATTATTCTTAGATGAAGAAAGTTAAGTTGAAATGTATTGACCAAGTTGTATATTATAGTGTCCCTCTGGAGGAAGAATAAGGTTACAATGTCACCCACATATTAATGGTCAATTTTTTTCCCTTTTTTTAAGAGATGGGGTCTTGCTATGTTGCTCAGGCAAGACTCGAACTGTTGGACACAAGCAATCCTCCCCCCAATAGTGGGACTACAGGGGCATACCACCGTACTCGACCATGGTTGATGTTTTCCCTTTATGTGTAATATCCCCGACTGGGACTGTCCCCACCACTCCTCCTCCCCTCACCTCTAGATTTTCCACCTGCTCTCACTAGTCTGGTTTTTCAGCTTTAAAACCTGTTTTCCCTGAGACCACACCTAGGCAAGTATTGGGAAAAAGCAAGAAATTCAATTTCAGAAATAATCAGAAAAATCTCTGATTAGTACATCCAATGGGCTGAGAACCCCAGTAAACAAAAACAATGCCCCTGTGCAAAAACAAAGCCAAACAACAACAACAAAACTTCCGTCTTAAAGTTCAGGAGCACGTTGGACTCTGACTTTTTCGCATTGAATTGCAACATCCTTATATCTGAACCATCTAGAGACTAAACTGGGATGATTTACAAGGACAAACTTGCTGGCTAATTAAATTAGGGCAAGGCTAATTTGTTGAGAATGCCATGAAATGGTAAGAGGAAGTCAAGGAACTGCTAACAGGAAATAGGCTTCGCTGTTAGCAGCAGGGAGAAAGGAAGCTGAATCCAAAGCTGAATATATCTAGGAGGCTAACAGAGTGACTTCAGCCAGCAGGTACATTTATACTTGTACACAGCTGGATGTACCAGGGACAGCAGACGTGAACAGCCAGCCCAAAAGTCACTTCTGCTGATACCTTTACACTATCTCGTATGATCTTTGTGGTGACATCTTTTGGGCACATGAAAACCTTACTTCTGGTTGATTTCTCTACTTCCTGTCCCATGTTACATTCTTAGAAACTAAAAAGCACTCTGAAGACAGACACACTCAACAATTTGGAGAGCTCGACTCCTATAAGGTTGTCAGTGCCTGTAACACAGTTTACATTGCCGTAGAGCCTTTTATGCAACAAAAATTTAAACAAGCATTGTTCTTTTACTTACCTTTACTAGTTCACTTTCTATAACCAGTTTGAGTTGTAGGAAGACTTCTGGTTTTCCCCACGAATTATTTCAAACAGCTTGTCATGGTAAGTTCACTTCCTCTTCCTTTTCTTTCATCTAAGATGCCACAGTATGGTAACCCATATTTTAATACACCAAAAATATAATATACAAAGGTATTTTATTGACGTGGTCATCAAATTTTAATTTCTCAATGCTGTTTTCCACTGACCACATTCGGTCCAGTATTCTACATCATAAATGCACCTGGTGACAGCTGAGCGAAATGAATGGCCTGTTTTCCTCTCCTGTCAGTTTAAAGCTTATCTAATCAGCCTTGCTAGTTTGGAACTCCAGAAATCGGTTAGCATCTGCATAAGTGCAGCCTAGCCACTCCAGCAGTTGTGTTTTATCATACAGAAACATTCCTGGTTCCCCTTCCCCCAAGCTCCATTCCCCATTATGCTACCTTTGCCACTTGAACCTGATACCTCCAAATTTCCCAATATCTCTTTTGTTGATGTTATCTTTATATCTGGTAGTCCTTGATGCTTGATTTCATGGTATTTTTCTGGCCTGGATAAATAAACATGTTCCCCCCTCTAACAAATAAGAGACATCCTAATAGATTTCCTTTGCCAATGTCAGTGTAGTCTAAGGGAGAAGGATTCGGAACCAGGAGATAGAAGATTTCAATTCCAGTACCATTTCCTTTTATAACTGGTTGTGTGACCTTGAAAAAGCAATTTAAGTCCTCTTACTTCTAGCATGTAGTTTCTTAACTGTAAGAAATATAATAAATCCATTTTCTCCTCATCATTTTTATCAAAAGACATTTATCAAATGCCTACTTGGTAATGGCTGCTTTCAGGGCAAGGCAGGCAGCCAGGATCCCTGTTAATCAGGGGTCAAGAGAAGGATATTTGCACCTCATGTGACTGTACACAAAGTTTTATGCTTTGTGGGGAAACAAGAGGAAAACACATAACAAAAAACTTGTAATTTTTTAGAAAGCTAAAAGTTATTTAATATAAAAAACTTGTCTTTTATGCTAAGGTCAAAGTTAATATCCTTTTTGGTATAAAAAAAGGAATTTCTTTTATGAAACTATGGACATAGTAGATGCTACTTTGTAAAATTGTCCTTCTCACCAAAATAGTGTTTGCTTACAAAAAAAAAAAAAAAAAAAAAGGAAGTGGCTGGGCACAGTGACTCAGACTGTAATTCCAGCATTTTGGGAGGCTGAGGTGAGAGAACTGCCTGAGCCTGAGGGTTCGAGACCAGCCTAAACAACTTGGTGAGACCTCGTCTGTACAATAAATCTCAAAAGCTAGTCAGGCATGGTGGCTTGCGTCTGTGGTTCCAGCTACTTGGAATACTTGAAAGGCTGAGGCAGAAGGATTGCCTAAGTCCAGCAGGTCCAGACTGTGGTGGCCATGTGTGTGCCACTGTGCTCCAACCTGGGCGACAAGAGTGAGACTCCAACTCAACTAAAAAAAAAAAAAAAAAAAAAAAAAAGAAAAAAAAAAAAAAAAAAAAAGAAAGAAAGAAAGAAAACTTGTTGTTTTTTTAATCTCCAAAAGGTTTTGCTAATAGGTGAATTCCAAGTCTGGCTTCACTAGACTATAGGGTTCTATACTGGGTGATATCTATCTTTAAAAAATTTTTTTGTTTACTTTTTATTTTATTTTAATTTTTTTAGAGACAGGATCTCACTCTCTCACTCTGCTGTCCAGGGTGGAGTTTAGTGACCTGATCATAGCTTACTGCAGCCTTGAACTCTTGGATTCAAGCTGTCCTACGTCGGTTTCCTAAGTAACTAAGACTGTTGAAATAAGGCTTTGCTATATTGGCCAGGTTGGTCTCGAACTCCAACCATATCTCTCTTAAGAAGGAGCTTAGAGCCGGGCTTGGTGGCTCAGCCTGTAATTCCGCGCCTTGGGAGGCTGAGGTGAGTGGATTGCCTGAGCCCGTGGGTTCGAGACCCGCCTGGCAGGCGAGACCTCATCTCTACAATAAATCAAAAAAATTAGCCGGGTGTGGTAGCGCGCTTCTGCAGTTCCAGCTACTTGGAAGGCTGAGGTGGAAGGATGGCTGGAGCCTAGCAGGTCGAGGCTGCGGTGGCCAGGAACCGTCACTGCACTCCAGTCTGGGCGACAGAGTGAGACTCCAACTCAAAAAAAAAAAAAAAAAAAAGAAGAAGGAGTTTAGAAGCCGGGCGTGGTAACTCAAGCCTATAATCACTTTCCCTTGACAAAGCACACCAGAATCCTGGGTGTGTTAAACTGATGCTGTTTTGACGGTGCTACTCAAACCAGAGTGGGCATTAGAATCTGCTCAAGGGCTTGTTAATCACTGGTTGCCAGGCCGTCTTATGATTTGAGTGGGGCTTGAAATTTTGCATTTCTACTAAGTCCCAGGTGATGCTGAAGCTGCTGGTTCTGTCACCACACTTGGAGAACCATTTTATAAGGACTTTGAACCTACCCGAATTTAGTAGTCAATCAATCAATCAACCAGTCACAAACTGTACTTTTATTATTTGTAACAAATTACTTTCTACATTTTGGTTCAATTGCTGAATTAGTAACCCCTTCCAGTAAGGTCTTCCAGCTAAAAAGTTCTATGATGATAAGTGAGGCAAGACAATGGGCCTCGATTCAGCAATTGAAGTCTGACTTCCTCTGCAATCATATCCTCTTTCAACTCTTTTTCAGTCTCCCTTTCCACCCTACCTTCCACTCTACCTACCTAAAAACTTTAATACTCAGTTTCATGGCAGACAAGGATGGCACATCGTATTTAGTTTCCAGCACAAATACAGAATGGAGTGCTCGTCTCCAAGTCTTGTTAGTTGGGATGAGAATCTCCCATTTTCCTCAGGGATCTCTCTGAGGGGGTCAAATCTACATTCTGGTTCTTCTGTGGCTAGAGGGAGGTCATTCCAAGCAGAGAAAATTTACTTTTAGAATGTTCAAGACAGGCATAGTTATGTATTGCTCTTATTCTGATACAACCTACGGGTCATCTTAAGTTGAAATCCAAAAGGAAGCAAAGAAAATATAAATTATATATATATACTTTTTGGTGTAAAAAGCCATACACACACACGCACGCACACACACACACATATATATGTACATATATACATACATGCATATGTGTGTGCATGTGTGTGTATGCTTTCCTAATAGTGATGTAACAGTGACAGTGATGCATTTTCTGTGATAACATTTCAATCAACTGTTTTTAAGAGGCTGCTTGTCCAAAAAAAAGGGAAGAAATATTTATCTGGGGGTTTTGGAAGTATACTGACTTTAGAGTCTGTCAGAGACCAAGAAAGGCAATTAATTTAGCAGCATATGCAGTGAGAAGAACGCTGGGTAGCTGCACCTCAATCCAGGTCCAGTTGCTCATAGAAGGAGGCCCTGATGGGTGCATGTACACAGGGAAACACCTTATTCCCCAGCTTTTTATTATACCATACTCGCCACCATCTCCTCCTAGTGGGAATTGATTATAAGAATAATCAATTCAAAAAAATAATCAATTTAGGGTTAGTCATTTTTAATAAAATTAGCTCACATGTATCAAGATTCTCTATGTTCCAGGCATTGTTCTAAGGACTCTCTTGGCATTAATTAATTTAATTCTTACAATCCCATAGGTCCTATTATTATCTCCATTTTATAGACAAGGAAACTGAGGCGCAAAGAATTAACTGACTGGTCACACCGGTTAGTAAGAGGTAAAGATAGAATTCAAATCAACTCTGGTCTCAGAGTTGCACACTAACCAGTATGCTGCCCTAAAAAAACAAAAACAAAAGAGGAGAATAACAACTTCCTGGATTAATTAAATCCAGAATTCAAATGTCTATTGAATTATTTGACAATATGATTGGTGTTCTTTAAAGACAGTCATGTAGGCCAGGTGCTAGCCAGCCCACACCTATAATCCCAATACTTTTGGAGACTGAAGTAGGAGCATCATTTGAGCCCAGGAGTTTGAAACAGCTTAGGCAACATAGTGAGATCTTGTTTCCACACAAAAAAATTTTTTTTTAAAAATTAGCTAAGTGGCCGAATGCAGTGGCTCACACCTATAATCCCAGCACTTTGGGAGGCTGAGGTGAGAGGATTGCCAGAGCCCATGGGTTCGAGACCAACCCGGGCAACTTGACAAGACCTCATCTCTACAGTAAATAAAAAAATTAGCCAGGCGTGATGGTGCGTGCCTGTAGTTCCAGCTACTAGGAAAGCTGAGGCAGAAGGATCACCTGAGTCCAGCAAGTCGAGGCTGTGGTGGCTATGAGCATGCCACTGCACTCCAGCCTAGGTGACAGAGTGAGACTCCAATTCAAAAAAAAAAAAATGTAGTGGCACGCATCTGTAGTCCCAGCTACTCGGGAGGCTGAGGCAGGAGTGCCTGAACCCAGGAGGTCGAGATTGTGGTGAGCTGTGATTGTGCCACTATACTCCAGCCTGCCTGGACAACAGAGTGAGACTCTGACTCCAACGCCCCCTCCCCAAAACAGACAGTCGCCTAAAGACAAAGACACGCAGTATGAGAGAAAGTCCTGTGACTACAAAGGCAGAGATTGGAGTTATGCAGTTGCAAGGCAAGGAACACCAAAGATTGCCAGCAAACCATCAGAGGCTAGAAGAGACAAGGAAAAATTCCTTGATAGGATTTGGAGAGAGGATGACCCTGCCTTGATTTCAGACCTCTAACTTCCAGAACTATGAGGCAATAAATTTCTGTTATTTTAAGCCACCCATTTGTAGTACTTCATTATGGCAGCCCTAGAAAACAAATACAGAACTAAAGCATTTATTCTTGCTTTTCTCTCACTTCTACCCCCTAACTTTTCATGGCAGTGCTACAGAACAGTAGACCCACTTAGGGAGGGAAAAGAAAAAAAATCTGAGTTGCTCATTCATTCAGGGCCTGGCATGATTGCTGGCACATTATAGATGCTTCAGAAATATTTGTTATAAGTGGACTCTGGACATTTACCATAATACTATAAGAAAGGGATTGGCAGTAGTGGGACACTGCCAGGGGAGCGGGTGGGGGCATATAACATCAATAAGGGTACCCACAATTTACCTGTATGATGACCACATATGTACCTAACCCTCATCTGTACCCCACATTTTAAAAATAAAATAAACTAATTTAAACACACACACACACACAAAGAAATGTTTGTTGATTGAATGAATTCTTCCAATATTCACTAAGAGACTGCCCTTTGTCAGGATTATATAAAAATGGGTCAACCAAGCCAAGCATGGTGGCTTATGCCTGTAATCCCAGCACTCTGGGAGGTAGAGGTGAGAGGAGAGAGCCCAGGGGTTCAAGACCAGCCTGAGCAACTTGGCGAGACCTTGTCTCTACCATAAATCAAAAAATCAGCCAGGCGTGGAGGCACGCATCTGTAGTTCCAGCTACTTGGAAGGCTGAGAAGGAAGGAGCCTGAGCCCAGCAGGTAGAGGCTGCAGTGACTGTGAGCATGCCACTACACTCCAGCCTGGGTGACAGAGTGAGATTCCAACTCAAAATAAATAAACAAAAAAAAATAAAAATGGGGTAACTAGACTTAAAAATCAGAAGTAGGCCAGGCATGATGGCTCACGCCTATAATCCCAGCACTTTGAGAGAGAGGTTTGCCTGGGCTCAGGGGTTCAAGACCAGCCTGAGCAACACGACAAGACTTCGTCTCTATAACAAATCAACAAATTAGCCCATGCTGGTGGTTCCAACTACTTGGAAAGCTGATGCGGATGGATTGCCTGAGTCCAGCAGGTTGAGGTTGTGGTGGCCATGAGCAGCGTGCCACTGCACTCCAGTCTGGGTGGCAGAGTAAGACTCTGACTCGAACAACAACAACAACAAAAAAAACAAAATCAAAAGTAGACAGTAAAACTACTTTTCTCAAATCCACATATAACTTGATAAAAATTAGCTACCAAAGTTTCTTCCAGCATCTGCAACATAAGTAAAATCACTTTTTTAAGAATTGGTTTTTGTGCCTTCCTTTTCCATTGATGTCTCTGTCAGTTTTTGAAACAGATTTCACCACTTTTCCATTTTCTTGCTCCCCTCTGGTGGAGGTGCTAATCAATGAATAAAGGTATGAAAAGCAGACAGCAGGAGGGAGAAGCACAATCCCCAAACCTGATCATGAGGGCTTCAATAATTGAGAGAACACCACTGTCATACTGTAGGAAAGGCACTCTGAACATGCTTTAGACATTAACATCTAATGAAGGCTTATAAAGGTACTTTGAAAAACATTTGCCCAAAATCAAAGAATGAAATGACTATTCTGAACATAAATTTAATAAACATGTCGAGTGAAGAAAGCAAACACAGAGAAAGGGGGTAGCATAGTCTCATTTTTATAAAACAAAGACAAAAAATCTTGCATATATATGTGTGTAAAATGGTCTATGTACATTTGTGTATATTTAAAGTTGTAGGAGGCTGGGCTCGGTGGCTGATGCCTATAATACCCGTGCTTGGGAAGGCTGAGGCTGATTGCTTGAGCCCAATTCGAGACCAGCCTGGGCAACATAGTGAGACCCTGTCTCTACAAAAAATTTTAAAATTAGGCCAGGTATGGTGGCTCATGCCTGTAATCCCAACACTTTGAGAGGCAGAGGCAAGAAGATTGCCTGAGGTCAGGGGTTTGAGACCAGTAAGGGCAATTTGGTGAAATCTCGCCCCTATTATAAATAAATAAATAAATAAGCTGGGTATGGTGGTACATACCTGTAGTTCCAGGTATTTGGAAGGCTGAGGTAGAAGGATCTCTCTCTTTTTTTTTCTTTGTCAGAGTGCACAAATTACCAAGGTGTGAAATGGAGAAAGAAGGATCTGTTAAACCCCACAGACTGAGACTGTGGTTGTCATCAACATGCCACTTCACTCTAGGCTGGGTGACGGAGTGAGATTCCAAGTTAAAAAAAAAAAAATTAGCTAGGTGTAGTGGCACATGCCTGTCATCCAAGCTCCTTGGGAAGCTCAAGTGGAAGAATTGCCTGAGTCCGGGAATTTGAGCCTGCAGTGAGCTATGGTCATGCCACTGCACTCCAGCCTAGGCAATAGAGCAAAACCCTGTCTCAAAAAAAAAAAAAAAAAGAAATGGCAAGATACTATATGTTTCCTATGGCAGCTAGAGCAAATTGCTACAAACTTAGTATATTAAAACAACAGTGAGTAGTTAAATTCATAGAACTATAAAGCAGAATGGTGATTGCCAGGGGTTGGAGACAGAGGGGAATAAGGTGTTGTTTAATGGGTATAGAGTTTCAGTTTTGCAAGATAAAAAGAGTTCTGGAAGAGACTGATTTCACAACAATGTAAATATACATAACACTTCTGAAGTATATACTTTAAAAGATCATGTCTTTGTTCATTTATATTGCTATACCAAAATACCTAAAACTGAGTAAATTATAAATTACAGAAACTTATTTCTCATAGTTCTGGAAGGTAAGAAGTCCAAAATCAAGGTGCCATTAGGTCTGGTGTCTGATGAAGACTACTCTCTACTTCCAGAATGGTGTCTTGTTGCTGGATCCTCCAAGGGGACTACACTGTGTTCTCCCATGGCAGACTGGTTGAAGGGCAAAAAAAGGGACAAACGTTGTGTAAATTCTCTTTTGTAAGGACTTTAAACTCATTTATGAGAGAGGAGCTCTCGTGACCTAATCACCTCCTACCTCTTAATACTACTGCATTGACGATTAAGTCACAACATGAATTTTGGAGGGTACACAAACATTTGAACCACAGCACATGGTGAATTTTATATTATGTATACATATTTTTAAACTCCACAATTCTTGAGGTAGGTACTATTTTTTAACCCCATTTTTGAGAAAAATGGGGCACACAGGGATATGCTCAAGATCACAAAGATTCAAATCCAGGACCATCTGACTCTGAAGGCCTTCCTCCTAATCATTATGGTATATCAAAAGTAAAACAAATGGTTTCTAATTGTTGAAACCAAACCAAACCCCAGAAAGTTATTCTCTTGTAGTTCTGGAGACTAGAAGTTTGCAATCAGTCTCACTGGGCAAGAAGCAATGTGTTGGCAGGGCTGTACTCGCTCTGTGGTCTCTAGGAGCGTTCATTTCTTGCCTCTTTCAAATTATGGTATCTGCTGGCATTCCTTAACTTGTGACTGCGCCACTCCAATTTCTGTCTCTGTGGTCACAATGCCTTCCCTTCTGTGTGAATCAAGTCTCCCTCTGATTCTCTCTGTCTTAATTCAGGCTGCTGAAACAAAATACCCTTGACCAGGTGGCTTAGCAACAACCAATATGAATTTCTCATAATTCTGGAGGCTGAAAGTCCAACATCAGGGTGCCAGCATGATCAGGTTCTGGTAAGGGCTCTCTTTCAGGTTGCAGACTCCTGACTTTTTGTTTAGTCTCATATGGCAAAAAGAGACAAGAGAACTCTCTGTGGGGTCCCTTTATGAGGTCACTAATTTCATTCTTGAAAACTCCACTCACATGACCTAATTATCTCACAAAGGCCTCACCTCCCAACACCATCACTTTGGGGGTGAGGATGTCAACATAAGAATTTTGGGAGGACACAAACATTCTGTTCACTGTGACCTCTTATAGACTCTCTGGTTGCATTTGGGGGCATACCTGGATAATACCTGGATAACTTTCCCATTTCAATATCCTTAATTTAATTATATCTGCAAAGACCCTTTTCCCATATAAGATCACACTTATAGGTTTCAAGAATTAGGACCTGCTATCTTTTGGGGACCATTCTTCAGCCTACAACAGATATGTATTACATCATTAATATGGAGAGGGTAGCATGGTAGTCAGCCTCCAAAATGTGCCCCAGTGATTTATCTCTTGATATTCATGCCTTTTTGTAGTCAACTCCCACACTGAGTGAGGGCTGTTTGTGAGATCAACACAATATGGCAGAAAAGACAATATGATTTCCAGGCTAAGTCATAAAAGGCATCATGGTTTCTGCCTTGCTCTCTCTCAGAAAATTTATTCTGAGGGAACTTAGCAATCATGTGAGAATGCTCAAGCAGCCTTATGGAGAGGCCTGCATGAGGAGGAACCAAGGCCTCCCACCAACAACCAACACCAACTTGCCAACCACTTGGGTGTAGTCCATTGGAAGCAAGTCCTCCAGCCTTAGGCAAGCCTTCGGATGATATGCAGACTCAGAACTGCCCAACTAACCAGCCAAGCTTCTCCTGACCCTTACAACAATAAAGATAATGTTTATTGTTGGTTTGGGGGAGTTTTTTGAGTAAGATTCTTACTCTGTTGCCCAAGCTGGAATGTAGTGGCACGCTCATGGCCACTGCAGCCTCAACCTGCTGGGCTCAGGCAATCCTTCCTTTTCAGCCTTCCAAGTAGCTGGAACTATAGGCGTGCACTACCATGCCCGGCTTATTTTTTGACTTATTGTAGAGATGAGGTCTCACCAAGTTGCCCAGGCTGGTCTCGAATTCCTGAGCTCAGGTAATCCTCTCACCTTGGCCTCCCAAACTGCTGGGATTACAGGCTTAAGCCACCATGCCCGGCCTATTGTTTTGAGTCATTAAATTGGGAGGTTAATTTGTAACATAGATAATTACTATGGGAGAAAGAGAAACCAAGCTTCCTTCTTCCCCGCTCAACAAAATCCTATACCAAAAAAAAAAAACCAAAACCCAACAACCTCATTCAACAACATGCATTTAAGTAAAATTGTATATTTTTTAAAATTTTCACTGAGAAATTTTAAACATATAAGCTTATATGTTTACGTTAATAATCTCTCAGGACAAGTAATGGCTTTGAGTGGCACATAGCATTCCACATTTCTGGGAGCAGATAGGGAAGAGCCTGTGGTTTAATTGTAACTACTCTGCATTTTCTTATCCTGGGGAGGCCAATGAATAACTATTGTTATTGCTTACACAGTATCCACATTCTTTTCTTCTGGTAGCAGTGGCCCACTTTTCCTCTAGGGAACCACCCTGAAAGGACAGCATAAGGGACAAGAGAATGAAAAAGAACTAGATTTAAGGGCAGAACAGGTTGGAGGAAAAAAAAAAATCCTTTGATGCTCTGCTTATGACTTCAATAATCTGTGTGAATCAAACAATTAAAGCAGTTCCTAGTTATGTGTTGTGATGCCACCTTGCTCCTCACCTCAAATTCAAGAACCCCCTGGAGGAAAGAAGATGATGTATTGCTGTACAAGCTGTTAAAAAACATCCAAAGCTTCCCATTGCCTAAAAATTAAATATAGATTAATTTAAAGCATTCTACAATATGGTCCAATCTATTTTTCTAGTCTTCCCTTCCTCTTTGTGGCTGAGATATTACTCAGCTTGGTCTGCCATAATGAGATACCTCAGACTGGGTGACTTAAACAACAGACATTTATTTTCTCATAGTTCTGGAAGCTGGAATTCCAAGATCAAGGTGCCAGCAGGGTTGTTTTTTGTTGAGACCATTCTTCCTGATTTGCAGATGGCCGCTTTCTTACTGTGTCCTCACATAGCCTTTCCTTTGTGCACAGCAAAGAAAGAAAGAGATGTCTGGTGTTTCTGTCTCTTCTTATAAGAATGCTAGTCCTATCAGATCAGGACAACAGCCATATAACCTCATTTAACCTTAATTGCTTCCTAAAAGTCCTTGTCTCCAAATACATTGGGGGTTAAGACTTCAACAGAAGAATATTGCAGAATGGGGAGTGGGCACAATTCAAATATCCATGGATATCACCAAATATCCATGTGCTCCTTGACATCTCCCAAGCTTCTGACGGTCAGTCAGTGTCATGTGACTAGTCAAGTTCTGGCCAATGGGCTGTTAATAAAAGACACATATATCCCTTCTGAGAGAAGCTTTTAAATGCTGCTGCATGATCCTTCAATTCTTCTTCTTTTCTCTTGATGACCTAGAAGCTGTATATTCCAGATGATTTAGCTATAAAATGGTATATCCTCCATAGCCTGGGTATTTGAGTGGCTTTGTTGGGACGAAACTCCCAGTCCACTCTCACTAGACATGCATCACGAATTAGAAATAAATGTTATGGTGTTAAGCCTTTGGGATTTCAGCATACATTTGTAATTAAGTTAAATCTTTCTTGACTAATTCTTTTTTAAAATTTTTAATTTTTATGGATATATAATAGTTGTACATATTTAAGGACTACAAGTGAAATTTTAATACAAGCATATAATGTGTAATGATCTAATCAGGGTAACTGTGGTATCCATTGCTTCAAGCATTTATCATTTCTTTGTGTTAGGAACATTTCAGTTCCACTCTTCTACCTATTTTGAAATATACTATAGATTATTGTTAACTATAGTTGCTCTATTTTGCTACCGAACACTAGATCTTATTCCATCTATCTGACTATACTTCTGCACCCATTAACCAATCCCTCCTTATCTCCTGCTCTATACTACCCTTCCCAGTCTCTGGTAACCATCATTCTACTCTCTAGTTCCATGAGATAATTTTTTTTAGCTTCCACATATGAATGAGAACATGTAATATCTGTCTTTCTGTGCTTGGCTTATTTCACTTAACAAAATGTTCTCCAGTTCCATCCATGCTGTTGCAAATGGCAGGATTTTATTCTTTTTTGTGGCCAAATAATACTTCACTGTGCAAATATACCACATTTTCTTTATGTATTTATCCATGATTATCACTTAGGTTGATTCTGTCTTGGCTTTTGTGAAAAATGCTGCAATAAACATGGGATTGCAGATATCTCTTCGATATATCAATATATTTTCTTTTGGATATAAACCCAGATGTGGGATTTCTGGATCATTTGGTAGTTCTATTTTTAGTTTTTTATGTTTGTTTGTTTATTTTGTTTTTGAGTTGGAGTCTCGCTCTGTTGCCCGGGATGGAGTGCAGTGGCACACTCAGCCCCCCATCGTCGACCTGCTGGGGTCCTGCGATCCTTCTGCCTCAGCCTTCCAAGTAGCTGGAACTACAGGCACGTGCTACTAAGCCCAGCTAGTTTTTGTTTATTTATTGTAGAGATGAAGTCTCACCATGTTGCCCGGGTTACTGGTCTCAAACCCAGGGGCTCAGACAATCCACTTGCCTTGGCCTCACAAAGTGCTAGGATTGCAGGCTGAGCCACCGAGCCCGGCTATTTCTAGTTTTTTTTAAAAACCTCCATACTGCTCCCCATAGTGGCTGTATTAATTTACATTCCCTCCCAATAGTGTGCACAAAGGTTCCCCTTTCTTCACATCCTCACTAGCATCTGTTATTTTTTGTCTTGATAAAAATCATTTTACCTGTGGTGAGGTGGTATCTCATTGCAGTTTTGATTTACATTTCTCTGATGATTAGTGATGTTTAGCATTTTTTCATATGCCCGTTGGCCATCTTTGTGTATCTCTTCTCTTGAGAAATGTTTACTTAGATCTTTTACCCATTTTTTCTACTTTTATGCATTTTCTTCTTATTGTTATTTTACCAGATTATTTGTTTTTTGCTGTTGAGTTGTTTGAGTCCCTTATATATTCTGGTTACTAATCTCTCATCAGCTGGGCGGTTGGCAGACATTTTCTCCTATTCTATGAGCTGTTTCTTCACTTTGTTGATAGTTTCTTTTGCTGGCAGAAACTTTTTAGTTTGATATAATCCCATTTGTTCATTTTTGCCTTGGTTGCCTGTGTTTTTGAGGTCTTACACAAAAAAATCTTTGCCCAGATTAATGTCCTATAGTATTCTCCTAATGTTTTCTTCTAATAGTTTCATAGTTTAAGGTCTTACATTTAAGTCTTTATTTATTTTTTTTAGTTGGAGTCTCACTCTGCCACCCAAGCTGGAGTTCAGTGGTACACTCATGGCCACCGCAGCCTCGACCTGCTGGGCTCAGGCAATCTTTCTGCCTCAGTCTTCCAAATAGCTGGAACTACAGGCATGTGCTACCACGCCCAGCTAATTTTTTATTTATTGTAGAGACGAGGTCTCACCAAGTTGCTGGGGCTGGTCTCAAACTCACAGGCTCAGGCAATCCACTCACCTTGGCCTCCCAAAGTGCTAGGATTACAGGCTGAGCCACCAAGCCCGGCCACACTTAAGCTTTTAAATCTATTTTTATTTGATTTTTGAATATGGCGAGAGATAGGAATCTAGACTATTCTTTTGCAAGTGGATATCCAGTTTTCCCAGCATCATTTATTTATTTATGCTTAATTTCGACAGCTTTGGGGAATACAAGTAGTTTTTGGTCTGGACTTTGAGAGAACCCACTGCCCCCACCAGTGCACATTGTACCCCATAGCCAATACGACTTATTGAAGAGACTCTTTTCCCCAATGTATGTTCTTGGTGCCTCTGTTGAAAATCAGTTGACTGTAAATACACAGATTTAGTTCTGGATTCTTTCTTCTGTTCCATTGGCCTATGTGTCTGTTTTTATGCCAATACCATGCTTTTTTTGTTACTATAGCTTGTAGCATTATTTGAAGTCAGGCAATGTGCCTCCAGTTTTGTTCTTTCCCCCCCCCCCCCCAGTATTGCTTTGGCTTTTCTGGGTCTTTTGTGGTTCCATATACATTTTAGGATTTTTTTTCTATTTCTGTGAAAAATGCCATTGAAATTTTGATAGGGATTCTCTGAATCTGCAGATTGCTCTGATTGGTTTTGGTTAATTCTTAAACCTATCCTTCTATCATAATGAACTACTAAATAAATGGAAAGCTATCCCAAGTTCATAGACCTGAAGTCTTAATATTGCTAAGATGATAATGTTCCCCAAGTTGATCTACAGATTCAATAAAATCCTTACTAAAATCCTAGCTTTTTATATATGTATATATATAACATATATTATTTTACATATATTATATTTTTCCCCAAAATTTGACAAACAAATTCAAAAACTTACATAGAAATACAAGAGACCCAAAAGAGTCAAAACAACCTTAAACAAAGAACAAAATTGGAATATTTATATGTCTCAATTTTAAAACTCACTACAAAGCTACAGTAATCAAGACAGTGTGATACTGGTTCAATGACGGACACATATATCAATTGACTAGAACTGAGAATCCAAAAATAAATCTTCACATTTACAGTTAATTAAATTTTTTTTGACGGCAGGTGCACACGATCATGCTCAACTAATATTTTGGGTTTTTGTAGAAATGAGGTCTTGTTATGTTGCCCAGGCTGGTCTTGAACTCCTGGACTCTAGCAATCCTCCTGCCTCAGTCTCCCAAAGTGCTAGGATTACAGGCATGAGCCACCATGCCCAGGAAATTTTTAACAAGGATTCCAAGACAATTCAATGAGGAAAAAATAGTCTTTTTAAAAAACGGTTCTATACAAACCAGTATATCAACATACAAAAGAATGAATTTGGACCTCTACTTCAAACCACAAACAAAAACAAACTCAAAATGAATCAAAGATCTAAAGTTAAACACTAAATATGATCCTAAAGGCACAGGTGGCAGAAGAAAAAAATAATTTGGATATCATCAAATTAAAAACTTTTGTGCTTCAAAGGACACTATTCAGAAAGTAAAAAGCAACCTACAAATTGGGAGAAAATATGTACAAATAACATATCTAATAAGGGTCTTGTATATAGAATATATAAATGACTTTTACAATTCAACAATGAAAAGAAAAAGAACCTGATTATTAAAATGGCTAAGGATCTGCACAAACATTTCTCCAAAGAAGACATACAAATGGCCATTAAGCATACTAAAGATGCTTAACATCATTAGGCATTTAAGGATATGCAAATCAAAACCACAATGAGTTAACCATCCACCAGGATGACTATAACAGGAAAAAAAAGGGAAATAACAAGAGTCAGAAAGGATGTGGAGAAACTGAAACCTTTGTACACTGCTGATAGGAATGTAAGATGGTGTGACTGCTTTGGAACAGCCTTGCAGTTCCTTAAAAACTTAACCACAGAGTTACTATGACCCAGATTTTCTACTCTCAGATATATATCCAAGAGAACTGAAAGCATATGTCCACAAAAAAACTGATGTTTGTACATTATTATTTATAAACTTTTGCTCATACATCATTATTTATAGAAGCAAAAAAGTGAAAAACAATCCAAATGTCTGTCAATTGTTGAATGGATGCACATATCCTTTTCAGTTCTTTAATTTTTCTTTATTTTCTGAACAATCTTTCCCTGACTCAAACTGAGAATAAGCCATTTCTCTAAGGAGCTGTGGTTTATTTCATCACTGATGAATGGAATTTAGAAACCAACATCTGGGCACTAAGTGTGCTAATTGTTACTAGGCCATAATTACTTCTATGCACTATCAGTGGACAGAACTCGGTTTTCCGGTGCCAGTTTTTTTTTTTTTTTTAAGTATCCTAACTTACATATTTTTAGAACTGTCCCACAACCTCCCTCATAGGCTCCTGTAAGTATTTATGGATTTCCCTTGGTTAAGTCCCATATACAGAGCACCAAGGAAACAAATTTCATGACAATGTATGGAAAATGGTGGAACATGTGGTGAGAATAAGAAATAAGTTTTTGTTACTATAAACCATTGACATTTGGAGGCTTTTGTTACAACTACATAATCTAACCTATTCTGCCTGTTACAGCACAAAGCACTGGGCTAGGGACAAATAGTCATTTTGATGTGGGTAGCAAGTAGTATTAGGAAATTAAAATCCTGTTTGCTTTCACATAAATTAGTAAGGCATCAAAAGAGCAGGAGACCTGTCAGAAATTTCAAACTGGCCACATTTCCTAAAAGGCATCTGGTACTCAATTCTGACATAATAAGGGCCAGTCTCTACATATCCGAGGCTGAAAATCCTACCAGAAACAGGTTAACAAGAGCCATGCTTTCCATATAAAAATCACTTCACGAGAATATGAAGACTCCATGTCACTGTACAGATTTATGAAGAAAACAGAATTCTTAATAGAGCCTTGGGCATCTGCTCCTATCATGGAGGGAAAGCACTTCCAGAAGTAAGTAGACAACATTTGCCTAGAACCTGCTATTATTACACTCTGTGCATATGGTAGCTAAAAACTCATTAGTTTTATAATTCTGGCTGAAGTTGGCAAGCCACCTCCAGAAATATTTCATACAAGCAAAGTGACAGATGGCAATTTCCTTTGTTATAATAGGATGGTTAGGGTAGTGGTCATGCATGCAAAAATCATCCAGATAGAATGAAACTACTCTTATGTAAAATAATTAATTTATTTACAGCTTCTGATAAGTTAATCTTCATGTAGTTGGCCTCATTTTTGTCACCCAAGAATACATCCTCAGGCAGATTTACATAATTTTTTCTTCAAATGGAATTAGAAAATAAATTTCAGTAGCCACGTAATCATTTTGCAGCAGCAAAAAAGTAGAGGGTAGTTATTTGTTTTAACTTTTCTCCCACAGCTGCAGTTCCTTCTGTAGGGATCATTTGGCTTGTTTGTTTTCTTGTATGCCTCTCTGGTGTACCATCCACATCCTCTTTCTTTTCTTTCTTTTCTTTCTTTCTTTCTTTCTTTCTTTCTTTCTTTCTTTCTTTCTTTCTGGTGTACTATCCACATCCTCTTTCTTTTCTTTCTTTCTTTCTTTTTCTTTCTTTCCTTCTTTCCTTCTTTCTTTCCTTCCTTCCTTCTTTCCTTCCTTCCTTCCTTCCTTCCTTCCTTCCTTCCTTCCTTCCTTCCTCTTTCTTTCTTTCTTTCTTTCTTTCTTTCTTTCTTTCTTTCTTTCTTTCTTTCTTTCTTTCTTTCTTTCTTTCTTTCTTTCTTTCTTTCTTTCTTTCTTTCTTTCTTTCTTTCTTTCTTTCTTTCTTTCTTTCTGTGTCAACCAGGCTGAAGTGCTGTGGAGCAATCATAGTACACTGCAGCCTTGAACTTCTGGGCTCAAGCCATCTTCCTGTCTCAGCCTTCTGAAGTAACTGGGACTACAGGCACCAGCCACCATGCCTAGCTTTTAAAATTTTTGTTGAGATGGGGGTCTCGCTATTTTGCCCAGCCTGGTCTAGAACTCCTGACCTCAAGCAATCCTTCTGCCTTGGCCTGCCAAAATGCTGGGTTTACAGAAATGAGCCACCATGCAAGGCTCACTGGTAAAAAGGTTCCAATCAAACTGTAAGGTTCCAATCAAACTGTAAGGCTCTCTACCAGCCCTCTATGTAGTTAAGGTAGAACAGACCCTCCCCCAAGCCCCAAGCTCTAGTCATAAATACATGACCCAGGCCTGGCTAGTTAGAATATCATATCTCCTGATCTCAAACCAGGCGAAGTGGGGACCAAAGGGAGGCTCAAACTCTACCTGTACGATGACCACTTGTATACCTAATCCTGAATTGTACCCAGCATCTTTAAAATAAAAAAAGAAAAAAGAAGAAAATTAGTTTTTGGTTTGTTGCTTATAAAATTACTTCCCCATAATGATGGAAACCCAAACAATAAATGCATGAAAAAAAAAAACCCGCCATATCTCCTGCTCTCACGATTGGTTCAGAGATGGACATGTGACCCAACTTGGACCAATGAGAAACTTCCTCCAGTTTTTTTTTTTCCTGAGACTATTAAGAAAGAGATTATCTCTTTTCAATTGATAGAATGTGAACCTGGAGTTCCTTCTGGAATCTTCACTACTACAGTAGGAGAGCATCTCTAACAATGCCACCATACAGAGGAAAACAGGACCAAGAGATTCTTGGCTTCAACTTTTTGGACCTGGATCCAAATTACCTGGAAGTCAGTATGCTCCTGGGCTTTTTCATTTACACGAGTCAGTAAATTTTCCTTTTTTTGTTTAAGCCATTTGGATTTCTCTCACTTGCAACCGTAAAAGTTCTGACTAATTCATTCCTTATTTTAGAATAGTCAAACCACCAGAAAAAAATATTACAGTCCTCCCTGGCCTTATCTCTGTGACTTAGTCATTAAGCCAGAAACAACACAAATAAAATTTATTTCCAATATAGTACATTTTCCCCAAAGAATCTCAAAGCATTTACAAATCTCAGAGAACAATACTCTTGAGCATATTAGACACCTTGGATGAATACTGCTAACTCTTGTTAGTACAGTTAAAAATAACATTGACCTTTTCCTGAGAATAGGCTATAGGCCAGGAACTGTCCAAGGCATTTTATAGATGCTACCTAATTTAATATTCATAACTTGCCAAGCACAGTGGCTTGTGCCTGTAGTCCCAGCTACTCAGGAGGCTGAGGTGGGAGGATAGCTTGAGCCCAGAGATCAAGGCTACAGTGAGCTATGGTTGTGCCACTGTACTCTGGTCTGGACAAGAGTGAGACCCCATCTCTAAAAAAAGTTAAAAATAAATAATATTCAAACTCTTTTATTATCTTTTTTCTTGTTTTAAAGATGTGGAGTACAATTCAGGATAAGGCATACAAGTGGTCATCATACAGATAAAGTTTGGGTGTCCCTTTGGTTCCCACTTTGCCCGGTTTGATATTAATTAAGTAGTATTATTATGACAGCTTTACAGTTGGAGGAGTTGAGGTTCAGAGAGATTAATTTTCCTGGGATGATTCAATTCATATGTGACTGTTACAGTCTTTAAACTCATGTCTTTCTGGTAATGTCTGTGTCATTATGAGCAACATTGCTTGTCTCTTTTCTTAGCCTATATAATTAGATAATGTCTGATTGAATTTGTGATGGTAACATTTTGTACTCTGGAGATATATTTTATTAAGCTAGTGGTTTAACTTTGTAATAAAAATATTCTGTGTTGCTCGCAAGATGCTAGACCTTTCTGTCAATGCCTGCCTACACACTTCTGCCAATTGGTCTCCCTCCTTAGGTGGTCCCAGCTGAATGAACTGAAATGGGACACCTGAGCTGGTCAAGCTATTTAGATCCACACACTTGGGAACTGCTACTCAGTGGGAGATTCTTGAGCTGAACGGGCACATGCGTGACCTATAAGACACACCTCTCCAGCCTAAGGAACAATATGGTCTTATATCTTTTGTTTTTCCAATAATTTACTCAAGTTGTCATATGGTCTTTTCTAAAATCTCCCCTGTGAAGCCTTCCCACTGAATTGTCCAAGACTCCCCAGGGCCTTTCTTGATACAAAAGGATTGACCCTATGAAACCTCAAAAAGAAAGAACTGGAAATCTGATTTCACTAGCAATATGAGTCTGATCCCTGCCATACAGCATCACAGTTCAGTGCTGGTCTTGTGCAGGCTGATGGATGCATGCCTGTCTTCCTTAGTCCAGAATCTAATGCTTGGCTTCCAACCCCAGAACTTTCTTGACTTGCATTCACTTATTCAACACAGTGCCAGAGAGCTGGCTCTGACAGAGAATCCAGTTAATGGAATTTTGTGTTTAGTCCAGGTCACCAGCTTAAATTCAGCCATCCCTTTTGATGCCATCCCTTTGCAAACAGCCAGAGGACAGGATGACCTTGGTTGACCCTGATAGGCTACTGGACTTCAAGTCTAAGGAAAAGTGGATGGAGTCTCTGTTCTTCAATCCTGGGAAGTCCTTTCCTCAAGAGAGAGAGGGTACCAGTGGCCCTTACATTTGCATGACTAAGCAGAAATGTTCAAAGGATTCCTTTAATAAAAATGAAACGCTGCTTCTGGCTTAAGTATTGTCTCCACCAAAGAATACAGACATCTCTCAAACCATTTTTTAAAATCGTACCTCATCGGGCATGCTGTGCCACCTTGGGTCAGAGGCATGATGAGTCAACAGAGGAAGCTGATTGATGAGAGAGGAGGTGGGGTGGGGTGGGGAGGCTTTCTTACTTTGCACAAAGCTCTGGGTTCCACTGTGCAGGAGGCCCTGCTGTTCTTCTTGCCTTTCTTAGATTCCACCTGCGTTAGTAAGGTACTACCTCTGTTAGGAGTTCACAATGCAAGTCAAGTTTATATTCCAGGAAAATGCGAATTACAGTAAAAGATACTAATAAAAAGTAATTACCTCCACAATTATTAATTTGAAAAATTAATACATATTTTCAGAAACCCACCATCTAAATCTTTTTATCCATTAGCTGCCACAAAACACATTAAGTAATACTTCATTGTTTTGCAGAAGTAATATAGAAATAATAAGACTTGGTGTAATCAGTCTTGAAAATATTGATTCTGGGCTTGATGTAAGAATTTTTGAACTTGCTATGGAGAACACCAAAGAAAAGATTATAACAACTCTTTGGTGAAATGGCCAGAGTTAGGCAAAGGAGAAAATGGAACAGAGAACTAACTTAACTCTCCACTGTCAGGTCTGCCTGTATATCCAGAACCAAAAGCAGCTGGGAGACACAAAGAAGCATTTTATAATTAGTTTGATGGGCCTCCTGTACCTAGCTATTATCTGTCTGTCTGCCTGCCTGTCTGTCTATCTATCTATCATCTACCTATGTATCTATGTTATATATATATTTATATACACATATATAATGAAGCTTTTAAAATATGTACAGCCAGGTGTGGTGGCTCAAGCCTGTAATCCCAGCACTTTGGGAGGTCAAGGTGAGGAGATTGCCTGAGCCCACGGGTTCGAGAACAGCCTGGGCGACTTGGTGAGATCTCGTCTACAATAAATCAAAAATTAGCCAGGCGTGATAGCACATGCCTGTAGTTCCGGCTACTTGGAAGGCTGTGGCAGAAGGATCACTGGAGCCCAGAGGTTGACCCTGGCGTGGCCATGATTATGCCACTGCACTTTGGCCTGAGTGATGGAATGAGACTCTGTCTCAAAAAAAAAGTACAAAACACAGAAATAATATCTATAAGCCTCCCAGATTTCACATATATTAACTTTTGCACCACTGTATTAGTTCCCTAGGGTTGCTGTAACAAATTACTACAAACTTGACGGCTTAAAACAACAACAATGTATCCTCTCATTTTTCTGGATGCCAGAAGTCCAAAATCAAGATATCACCAAAACTTTTTCCTTCTGGAGTCTCTGTGGGAGAATCTACCTGTTCCTTGACTCCCTTGACATTTCTGTGTGCCTTCTTGCCCTCTTTTCCTTGAGGACACTTGTTATTGGGTTGAAAGCCCACCCTAATCCAGGATGATATCATCTCAAAACTCTTAGCTTAATCACACTCGCAAAGACCGTTTTTCCAAATTGAGAGTCATATTCATAGGCATTTGGTGGACATATTTTTTGGGGAGAGATACCATTCAAACCAACACAACTATTTGCTTTGACCCTTACATATAAAATAGCACAGATATTAAAATTCCCTTCTCAGCCCTATTCCAGCTACTTCCCTTCATCCTCAGATATAGCAACTATTCTAAGTGTCACTGTATGTTTTAATACTTTTACTACCTCTGAAGCCACGAAGAATTTGTTATTTACATATAAACACCACCTTTATAAGATGAAAATTTTTTTTAAGTGATATACCCTGTATGTTTTCTTTTGTAATTTGGTTTTTCCACTGATCACTAATATTTTAAGATGTATCTAGGCCGGGTGCAATGGCTCATGCCTGTAATCCCAGCACTTTGGAGGCTGAGGTAAGAGGATTGCCTGAGCCCAGGGGTTCAAGACCAGCCTGGGCAACTTGGCGAGACTTCATCTCTACAGTAAATAAAAAAATTAGCCAGGCATGGTGGTATGTGCCTGTAGTTCCAGCTACGTGAAAGGCTGAGGCAGAAGGATTGCCTGAACCAGCAGGTCAAGGCTGCGGTGACCATGAGTGTACCACTGTACTCCAGCCTGGGCAACAGAATGAAACTCTGACTCAAAAAAAGAGAATATCTATGTTGCTACCTGTAGCTCTGATTTATTTTGACTATGACATGAACATGCCACAATGTACCCATTTCTCCATTGAAAGACATTTAGTAACCGGGCATGATGGCATGTGCCTATAGTTCCAGCTACTTTGGCTGAGGCGGAAGGATCATCTGAGCCCAGCAGGTTGAGGCTGTGGTGGCCGGAAGTGTGCCACTGCCCTCCAACTTGTGTGACAGAGTGAGACTCCAACTCAAAAAAAAGACATTTAGTTATTTATGACTTGAAGAATATAAACATTGTGATCATGATCATCCCAGAATGTTGCTTTCCATCCTCCTATACATGTGTAAGAATTTTTCTAAAGGTAATACCTTGCAGCAGAACCAATAGTTTGTTTTTTCTTTCTGTTCTTTGGAAGGAATAAGGTAGGTATTAACTGTTGTTTTTTGAAGGTTTGCTAACACTGAGTTATAAACTGGGTGTTATGTTGTTTTGGGGATGGAATTTTTTACCCATAATTCCATTTCTTTAATGATTATAGGTATATTAAAGTTTTAAAATTTCCTCTTGGTAGGCACAGTGGCTCATGTCTGTAATCCCAGCACTTTGGGAGGCTAAGGCCAGAGGATTGTTGCTCAGGAATTCGAGACTAGCCTGGACAACATAGTGAACCCTCATCTCTACAAAAAGTAAAAATAATTAGCTGAGTGTAGTGGCATGTGCCAGTTGTCCCACCTACTTGGGAGTCTGAGGAAAGATAGCCTGATCCCAGGAGGTTGAGGCTGTGGTGAGCTGTGATGGTGCCACTGTACTCCAGACCGGGTGACAGAATGAAACCCCAACCCCCCCAAAAAAGTTCTCTTTAGTAAATTTTTGTTATTTATATTTATCTGGGAAATTGTGTACTTTCTGTTTTCAAATGTTTGCATATATTGTTTATATTAACATCAAGTTGCAGATTTGTAAGGTCAAAAGTTTGAATATCAGCAATTTCATATGACTCAACATAATAATTTCTTTCAGCCTCAAATTTTCCTTTATCATCTATAATTTTGAGGCTCTTTGATGCCTAACATTATTATTGTGACTTCTGTATATTTTGGGTTGTCAACAGACACTTCTCAATGGATTAGCCTTTCAGAACATAAGATTTATCTCTATTGTTTATTGTTTTCATTAATTCCTACTCTTTTTTACAATTTCTTCCTCTTACTACCATCTTAGAGTTCGCTTTGTTGCTCTTTTTCTAACTTCCTGAACACTGAGTTCATAACTTTTTAATATTTCTTTTATCTGATGCGCATACATTTAAGGCTATAACACTCCTAGCTGTATCCAAATTTTAATAAGCATTTTGTTTTGTTTTGTTTGGGTTTTTTGAGTCAGAGTCTCACTCTGTCACCCAGGCTGGAGTGCAGTGGTACACTCATGGCCATCGCAGCTTCAACCTGCTGGGTTCAGGTGATCCTTCCCCCTCAGCCTTCCAAGTAGCTGGAACTACAGGCATGTGCCACACGCCTGACTAAATTTTCTTGATTTATTGTAGACATGAGGTCTCACCAAGTTGCCCAGTCTGATCTTGAACACCTGGGCTCAGGCAATCCTCTCACCTCGGCCTCTCAAGATGCTGGGATTACATGCATGAGCCACTGCACCTGGCCTATTTACCATCTTTTTAATAATTCAGTTTTAATTTTTTTTTTTACCATTTTGTTTGGAAAAAATATACCAATTTTTTGGTATTTCTCTTCTTTTATGGCCTAATGTATGATTCATTTTTTTTTTAAAGTTCATGTATGTTTGCTAGAACAAATATTACTGGACTTAAAGAAAGAGGTAGACAGCAATGCAATAATAGTGGGGGACTTCAACACTCCACTCACAGCACTAGACAGATCATTGACACAGAAAATCACAAAGGAATATTACATTGGACTTTAAATCAAATGAACCTAACAGACATTTAGAAAGCATTCTACCTAACAATGAGAGACTATACCTTCTTCTTATCAGCACGAGCATTCTCTATGATAAACCACATGTTGGTTCACAAGAAGAGTCTTAACACATTTTTGAAAAATTGAAATCATATCAAGTATCTTCTGAGACCACAGTGGAATAAAACTAAAAATCAATACCAAACAGACTTCAGAAACTATACAAATACATGGGAATCAAACAGCATGTTCCTGAATGATTATTTAGTCAAACAAGAAATTAAAATGAAAATTAAAAATTGTTTTGGACACAACATACCAAAACCAGTGGACTACGCCAAAATCAAAATCAGTGCTTAGAGAGAAGTTTATAGCATTAAATGGCTGCATCAGAAAAAGTAGAAAGATCACAAATTAACAACCTAATGTTGCACCTCAGCAAACTAAAAAGAGAAGAACAAACCAAACCCCAATTTAGCAAAAGAAAAGCAAGAAGAACAAACCAAACCCCAAGTTAGCAAAAGAAAAGCAATAATAAAGATCAGAGTCCAGGCACGGTGGCTCAAGCCTGTAATCCCAGCACTTTGGGAGGCCAAGGCGAGAGGATTACCTGAGTCCAGGTGTTCGAGACCAGCCTGGGCAAATTGGCAAGACCTCTTCTCTACAATAAATCAAAAAAATTAGCCAGGTGTGGTAGCGCGCACCTGTAGTTCTGGCTCCTTGGAAGGCTGAGACAGAAGGATCGTGTGAGCCCAGCAGGTGGAGGCTGCGGTGGCTGGGAGTGTGCCGCTGCACTCCTGCCTGGGCAGCAGAGCGAGACATTAACTAAAAAAATAAAATAAAATTGATAAGCCACTAGCTAGACTAAGCGAGAAAAGAAAAGATCCAAATAAAGACAATGACAAGTGAAAAAGATAAGATACACTGATAAATGTAAAACATCATCAGTGACTATTATGAACAACTATATGCTCATCAACTAGAGCAAGTAGAGGAAATAGATAAATTCCTGGAAACATTCAACCTCCCAAGATTGAACAGGAAGAAACAAAACTGCTGCATAGACCAATAATGAGTCATGAGACTGAATAGGTCATAAAAACAATCTTGCAATTAAAAAAACAAAAAAACAAAAAACAAAACCCAGGACTGGATGGAGTCACTGCCAAATTCTACCAAACATACAGAAAAGATCTAATACCAATCCTCCTGAAATTGATTTAAAAAAAAAATCGAGGAGGGACTTCTTCCTAGCTTATTTTATGAGGCCATTGTCACCTTGACACCAAAACCAAAAAAGGACACAGCAAAAAAAGAAAACTATAGACCATACCTTAAAATAATAAAGTCCATATATGACAAATTTACATCCAATGTATTTAGCACAGAAAAGTTGAAAAGCATTTAATGTGAGAACAGGAATAAGACTAAAATGCCTACTTTCACTGCTCTAATTTAACAAAGTACTGGAAATCCTAGCCAGAGCAATTAGGCAAGAGGGAAAAAAAGGCATCCAACATCCAAATCGGAAAAGAGGAAGTCAAATTATCCCTGTTCACTGATGATATGATTTTATATCTAGAAAACCCTAAAGGCTTCACCAAAAACTCTTAGATTTCATAAATAAATTCAGTAGTTTCAGGATACAAAATCAATGTAAAAAAATCAATAGCATTTCTATACATCAGTAATGATCTGAGAACCACATTAAGAAGGCAAACTCATTTACAATAGATACAAAAAAATGAAATACCTAGGAATAAATCTAACCAAGGAGGTGTAAGAAAAACTAAAAACTCTGATGAAAGAAATTGTCGATAACATGAATGGAAAAACTTTCTATGCTCATGAAACAGAAGAATTAATATCATTAAGATGACCACACTGCCCAAAGCAGCCTACATATTTAATGCAATCCCTCTCAAAATACCAATATTATTTTTTATAGAATTAGAAATCACAATTACAAAGTTCTTATGAATTCCAAAAGGAGCCTGAATAGCCAAAGCAATCCTATGAGGGGGACGGGGGAAGAAGGAGCTACAGGAGACATCACAATCCCTGACTTCAAATTATACTACAAGGCTATAGTAACCAAAATAGCATGGTAGTTGTATAAAAAAAAAAATAGAAACATAGCCAGGTGCAGAGGCTGATGCCTGAAATCCTAGCACTTTGGAAGGGGGAAGTGAGAGGATTGCCTGAGCTCAAGAGTTCAAGACCAGCCTGAGCAACATGACAAGACTTCGTCTCTACAATAAATTATTTAAAAATTAGCTGGGAGCCGGGCTCGGTGGCTCAGCCTGTAATCCCGAGCCTTTGGGAGACTGAGGTGAGTGG
>NW_007053779.1:748746-752167 GCF_000164805.1 Carlito syrichta
CTGGGCAGGCGAGACCTCATCTCCACAATAAATCAAAAAATCAGCTGGGCGTGGTAGCGCGCGCCTGTAATTCCAGCTGCTCAGAAGGCTGAGGCGGAAGGATCGCCGGAGCCCAGCAGGTCGAGGCTGCGGTGGCCGGGAGCGGCCACTGCACTCCAGTCTGGGCGACAGAGTGAGACTCCAACTCAAAAAAAAAAAAAAAAAATTAGCTGGGTGTGGTGGCACACTGTGTTTCCAGCTACTTGGAAGGCTAAGATGGAAGAATCACCCGAGCCCAGCAGATCAAGGCTGTGGTGGCCGTGAGTGTGCCACTGCGCTCTAACCTAGGAGACAGAGTGAGATTCTGACTCAAAAAAAAAAAAAAAAAAAAGACATAAATCAGTGGAACAGAATAGAGAACCCAGAAATAAAGCCACTGTTTACATCCAACTGATCTTTGACAAAGTCAACAAAAACATACACTGGGGAAAGGATACTCTTTTTAATAAATGGTGCTGGGAAAATTGGAGTGCCATATCAGAAGAATGAAACTGGACCTCTATCTCTTACCATATACAAAAATCAACTCAAGATGAATTAAAGACTTGAACGTGAGACCTGAAACTATAAAAATACTAGAAGAAATCCCTGGAGAACCTATTCTATTAATAGATACTGGTCAGGCAAAAAATTCATGACTCAGGCAGACTGGGTATGGTGACTCACACCCCAGATTCCAACACTGTGAGAGGATCACTTGAGACAAAAGTTTGAGACCAGCCTGGGCAATGTAGTGAGATTCCATATCTAAAAAAAGATTAAAATAAATTAGCTGGGAGTGGTGACACATGCCTGTAGTCCTAAATACTTTGGGGGCTGAGGCCAGAGGATCACTTAAGCCCAGGAATTTGAGATTACAGTGAGTTATAATCATGCCACTGCACTAAATGCAAATTAAAACAACAATAAGAGATTATCTTATACCAATCAGAATGACCATTACTAAAAAGAGAAAAAAATTAACATATTGGCAAGGATGGCAAAGAAAATGGAATACAAATACTTTTGGTGGAAATGTAAATTAGTACAACTTCTATGGAAAACAGTATATAGATTTCTCAAGTAACTAAAAATAGAACTACCATACAATCCAGTAATCTCACTACTGTCTACCCAAAGCAAAAGAATTCATTATATCAAAGATACTCACACTTAGATGTTTATTTTAGCACTATTCAGAATAGCAAAGATAGGAAATCAACCTAAGTGCCCATCAATGGACACTATACAGCTATAAAAAATAATGAAATTATGTCTTTTGCAGCAACATGGAAGAAACTGGAGGCAATTATCTTAAGTGAAACAAATCAGACACAGAAAGATAAATATCATATGTTCTTGCTTATAAGCAGGAGCTAAATAATGTGAACACATGGAAGTAGAGTGTAGAATGATAGACAGTAGAGACTTGGAAGGAGGTGGAGTGAAACTGGAGTGGATGATGAAATTACTTAATTACTTAATGGGTGCAATATATGTTACCCCAGTGACAGATAAACTAAAAGCCCTGACATCACCATACAAAGTATATCAATGTAAAAAATTACACTTGTGCCCATATATGTATACAAAAAATAAATAATAAAGATAAGGATACATTTTTTTAGGTTCATGGGTGCTTGAAAAGAATAAGCATAATAGTATATTTTATAATATTGGTGGTAGGGTAGTATTTGTATATATAGGTGATAATTGTGTGGTTCAAATCTTCTAGAAGTTTTTTTTTTTACTCTATCAGTTTTGGAGAGAGGTTCTAAAATCTATAATTCTGGATTTGTAAAATTTTCTAGTGTTTCTGTTATTTTTGCTTTTTCTATTTTGAGGTATGGTTATTAGGCATACATAATGATGACAGGTTTTTTTTTTCTTAGTACTTTTAAGATTTAATTCCCTTTACCTCTAACCTCTATTTTGTTGTCTAATTGTTGATCCAATGTAGACAATCTGCCTTTTGCTTTTAAGATTTTTCCAGGTTGGGCTTGGTGGCTCACCCTGTAATCACAGCACTTTGGGAGGCTGAGGCAAGTGGATTGCCTGAGTCCATGGGTTTGACACTCACCCAGGTAAATTGGCGAGACCTTGTCTCTCCTATAAGTCAAAAATTAGCCAGGCATGGTAGCGCTCACGTGTAGAGGTTGCAGTGACTGAGAGTGTGCCACTGCACTCTGGTTTAGGCGACAGAGTGGGACTCCGACTCAAAAAAAAAAGAGATTTTTCCCTGTATCTTTAATGCTCTACTGTTCATTATGATGCTTCTAGGCAGATCTATATTTATTTACCCTTGACTTGGGACTCTTACAGAGCGGCATCCATCTTGCAAGACCAATATCCTGGTTTGATCTTCTCCTGAGCTGTTGGTAACTTCTGGATCTCACTACTCTGGTTGTGAGTTTTTGTTTTATTTCTAGAATTGACTTAAATTATCTTACTTTTCCCTTTCTTTCATTAAAAAATGATATACTAATATTTTATCTAGCATTTCTAGGTGTTTATAGTGGAGAGAGGTTCTTTGTCAGCTCTGTCCTCCACACTGATGAATCAGAAGGTCCCAAAATCCTTTTTACTCTTCTGTGAGATTATGAAGAAGAAATGAAGAGTCAACCACTTTCTGCAAGAGAATCCTAGTATTGAGAATCAAGGGATAACATTCTTTTTCAGCCAAAATCTCTGTGACTTAGAGCAGTGTGTTTTTAAAATGTGACAAGATTAAAATGTTATATAGAAGTGGGTGATGCCAGTGTGAAAGGACATGCTAGTATTCACATTCTATAGAGGAGGAGCTGAGGCTCAGAAGTAAAGGAACTTGCCCAGTTGCAAAGACAGTAAGTGGCAGGACCAAGATTCTAAGCTAAGATTCTGAAACCAAAGCACACTCTTTCCTTACTATATTGCCTCTTAGGGAATTGTAATCTTTATAATAAGAAAAGACATTTTTAAAAGGTAAAAATGAAAGAATCAGAATATATTTAAGGGCGAAAAGGAAAAAGATCTATAAAAGGAAGTCATCAATGTGGAGTGTGTGTGTGTATATTTATACACACATATACATACATTCACACACACACACATAAATTTTTTTTCATTCCTGCCAAGAGAAACCAAATAGCAACCTATCAGTTGAATGCATTCCTCACGGATGGAATTACCTGTTGAGCACAGTTTCGGAAGAGCTCAGCAGATGGTATTCCAAATGAGATGTGCCCACATGGACTGTGAAGGCTATAATGCATTTCAAATGTCTATATCTCTCTGGCAAATGACATTGCTTTGAAAAGGTGAAAATGTATTTTCAAGGCTGTTTCCATTTATAAAGAGATGCACATCTGCCTTATGTTCTGAGGTTAGAGGTGCTGTAGCTATTTTTTTTTTTTTTTTTTTTTTG
>NW_007053779.1:752502-759749 GCF_000164805.1 Carlito syrichta
TTGTAGAGATGAGGTCTCGCCAAGTTGCCCAGGCGGGTCTCGAACCCTCGGGCTCAGGCAATCCACTCACCTAGGCCTCCCAAAGCACGGGATTATAGGCTGAGCCACCGAGCCCCGCCTGATTTTTTTTTTTAAATAGAGACAAGGTCTTGCCATTTTGTCCAGACTGGTCTTGATCTCCTGGGATCAGATAATCCTCTTGTCTAGGCCTCCCAAAGTACTGGGATTATAGGCATGAACAACCATGCCTGGGCTAACTTTTCTTTTCTTTCTTTCTTTCATTTTCTTTTTCTTTTTTTTTTTTAAGGGTCTCTCTCTGTCACTCAGGCTGGAGTGCAGTAGCATCGTGATTTCGGCTCACTGCAACCTCAAACTCCTGAGCTCAAGCAATTCTCTAGCCTCGGCCTCCCAAAGCACTGGGATTTTGGATGTCAGCCACCTCACCAAGCCTGTAGCTGATTTTATTACTGCTAATATTCCTATTTTTAAATTTCTTCCAAAGATAAAGAATTTTCCAAGTACATTTGCTATTTCCTGATATAAATCTGATGATAAGTGAATTCCTAGATTTCAATTCTAACTCTTTTGGTTGTATATAACAGAAAATCCAACTAAAAGTGGATTCAACAGCAAGGAATTTATGCTTCCACACAGGAATTCTGGAGATAGAGCAATTTCCAGGTTAGTTTCATTTAAGAGCTGGTAGGGGCAAAAAGATGAGGTATCTTCCTCACCCACTGGAGGGTCACAGTCAACAATCTATAGCAAAAGACAGGTTAACAAGAAAAAAGTATAACAAATTTATTTAATCAAAGTTTTACATGACACAGGAGGCTTCATGAATGAAGACCCAAAACCCAAAGACCCAGGAAAATGATCTTTTTATGATTAGGTTCCATGAAGAATGGACAGCCATGTAGAAATGTGCTTGGACAAAGGGTATAATCTAAAGGTAAGAGACTGGGGGCGGGAAAACCCAGTAAGGCCTGTCTGTTCAGATTCTTTTTGGTCTCTCTTTGTAGTAATCCTTCCTCTCAGGCATGGGACAGAGCCCCTCTGGAATGAGAATTTCAAGGGAAAAGGGAGAATGAAATTTTCTAGGTTTTATGGCTTGCACTGAAGGAGAGGGTTTCTAGTTTCTGTGACTCACCTTGGGGAAGAGGAATTTTGGCTTCTATGACTCATTTCAGGAAAGAAAGAGGGACAGGAGACAGGAGGATGGGGGATGGTTAGTGAGACCTTGCTCCTGAGGCCTTTCTGATGCCCTTCCATTCGAAGTACTCAGCACACCAAGGCGCTATACTTGGGGCTATTGTTCTCTGAGCCCCAACAATCTCAACAGCGGGACTCAGCAAAATACTCAGTACACCAAGGACTCTGGCTCTTCGATCTTTTCTTCCTCCCATCCCCAGTGTGTCGGCTTTTGTCCCCTGACTTATCTCATCATGGTTGCAGGCTGACTGCCATATCTCCAGGCATCTTCTGCTCATAGAAAAATGTTGAAACACCCAAAGGGGGCAATTTGTCTTCTCAGTTCAAGGAAAGCCTTTCCCAGAAAACTTTCTTTCAAGTCTCATTCATTAGAATTACTTCACATACCCATTTCCAAACAATAAATAAGAAAAATGGAATGACCACAATGGACTTTGCTAGCAGAAACTCACTTTTTGTGTCTGGCGAGGGGTTCCTTCACTGAGTGTGTGGTCATGATGAGGTTATACCAAATCAAGGTCCTACTGAAAAGCAGCGTGGGAAGGACTGGCTGTCGACAGGCAAGCAAGAATATCTGCTACACGTAAGTCCTGTTGGACTGGAAAAATAAACTAACAATTATTACTGTTGTCAGTTGGCTGAAGAAGGGGGATATCCTATCATTATTTAACCATCAAAGTGCTACGAATGATGATTTTTTTTAACCAGAAAAGCATTATCTTTTTCAGTTCATGAAGTTGAGCCTAGATCTTAAAAGACTCTAACTTTGCTTACCTAGAACAGCGTCCCTTATTTTTTTTGAACATCAAAAACTTCACCATTATACAGGTGAGTATTTTGGGCTCTGCTAATCACTGTGCCCACCTCTCTGGCAACAAAGGCAAGCAGGTGACTTAGAATGGGTCAATTATACCCTACCCTTCTGGCAACACTGATTGGTCTACTGATGGGTACATGACTTAAGTCAGGACTTCTCAAGACTTTTCTAACTGGAGATGAAAGGAAATAATAATTTTTCTTGAATAAGTGGGATGCGGTTCTTCTCCCAAACATTATATGGACACAAACGTGGCCATGATTCTGGCTGCCTAGTTATGAAGGCCTGAGACAATGAGAAAAAAACAAAACAAAACAGGGGCAATACATGGGGGTGGATGAAGGAAATAGATGGGGTGGATGAAGGGAATAGAAAGATAAAAGGACAGAGACATAGTATTTGAGTCTCTGGAATCATCATTCCTGGACTTTCTGGAGTTTTATGTTTTTAACCAATAATTTTTTTTTTTTTGAGTTGGAGTCTCATTCTGTCACCCAGACTGAGTGCAGTGGCACTCTCCTGGCCACCGCAACCTTGACTTGCTGGGCTCCAGCGATCCTTCCACCTCAGTCTTCCAAGTAGCTGGAACTACAGGCGTGCACTACCACACCTGGCTAATTTTTTATTTTATTGTAGAGATGAGGTCTCCCCAAGTTGCCCAGGCGGGTCATGAACTCGCGGGCTCAGGCAATCCACTTACCTCAGCCTCCCAAAGCGCTGGGATTACAGGCTGAGCCACCGAGCCCAGCTTGACCAATAATTTTTTGTTGTTGTTTAAGCTAATATGAATTAGATGAGACTTAACTGAAACAAAGATTCAGACTATTTTAGTAATCTAAACTATAAAGTCGAGAAGGGCTGGCTTTTTTTTTTTTTTGAGTCCGAGTCTCACTTTGCCACCCAGGTTGGAGTGCAGTGGCACATTCACGGCCACCACCGCAGCCTCAACCTGCTGAGCTTAGGCTATCCTTCTGCTTCAGCCTTCCAAGTAGCTGCACACCACCATGCCCAGCTAATTTTTTGATTTATTGTAGAGTTGAAGTCTTGCCAAGTTGCCCAGGCTAGTCTCAAACCCCTGGACTCAGGCAATCCTCTCGCCTTGGCCTCCCAAAATGGTGGGATTACAGGAGTGAGCCACTGCACCTGACATTTAAATTGTACAATAGGCCGAGTGTGGTGGTTCAGCATGTAATCCCAGCACATGGGAGGCCAAGGCAAGAGGATTACCTGAGCCTACAGGTTCGAGACCAGCCTGGGCAACTTGGTGAAACCTCGTTTCTACAATAAATCAAAAAACAAGCCAGGTGTGGTAGCATGTGCCTGTAGCTCCAGCTACTTAGAAGGCTGAGGCAGAAGGATTTTCTAAGCCCAGCAGATTGAGGTTGTGGTGGCCGTGAGCATGCCACTACACTCCAGTTGGGCAACAGAGTGAAACTCTAACTCAAAAGATAAAAATTAAAATTAAAAAACAATAAATTATACAATATTAGTCAATGTACCCTATAAGTCAAGGGTCAATCATGAGGCAGAAACCTCACAGTAATTCAAACAGAGGAAGTTTAATATAAAGCATTATTAATTATCATCCATAACAGAGGATTGGAATAATGAAGGAAAAGCTAGTAAGTAGTGGACTCGAAACAATATAGGAATAGTCGATAGAAGCAGCAACCAGTACCCTCAGGGCTAAGATGAGTAACTGAAGAAGAATCCTCAGTCCCTCTAGGCTGAAAGTCAGATTTTGTTAGAGAAGGCATGAGTATGTGACTCACTGAATGGCAGAGAAGTCAGTGTGGTGCCATGTTCGTGAAACTTACTGGAAATTCACCCTGCCAAGAAAAGCTGTTAGGGAGTAGTAGTCTTGCTGGAGGTGTCCCACTATAAAACCACCTAAGAGGGGTGCCAGAGGGAGTAGCTGGCTGCTGGTACTGCTGACCCCTACAGTGCACTGCAGGAGCCCAGTGATGGAGAAGACTCATGCATGGCTGGTTGTCAGAGAAGCTGCCCATATTGCAGGAGTCTACTACAAGACACACAGGAATCAGGAAGGAAAACCCCACCATTCTGCAAGATTTTACTAACAACCCTTAGTGACAGAGCTTAAATTGTACCTGTTGGCAGTGGGAAAATAGTTAAAGGGCCCAGTTCCATTTTTGCAGAACAGGCAATGAAGAGGGAGCTTGGAGCCGTGAGGTAATAAATTGTTAACTGGCTAAGTCATCCTACTGGAATGTCTTGAGAACCTCATAATGTTATGAATCCAGGGTCAGGATAAAATCTGCCTTACTTGACCTTTAAGAAACATACAGCTTTAAGAATGTTATTGCAGAGTAACTACTCCTCAAGCAATTTCATTTGCAGTAAAAAAAAACTAGACCAGGGTCATTACACTCATATTATGATTATTTTAATAAACCAACTGAACTCCAATAGAAAACTCTGCCACAGAAAAACTCAAATAGGTTAGCTTATCACTTGCCATTAAAGGTTGTATAGTTTGTCACAATAATTTGGTAACTTTGTAAGGTTAGGACCTAGAAAATTATTCTTTACAGGGAAGAAAACCTTTTTTTTTTTCTTTTTTTTGAGTTGAAGTTTCACTCTGTTGCCCAGGCTTGAGTGCAGTGGCATACTCACAACCACCCCAGCATCGACCTGCTGGGCTCAGGTGATCCTTCCACTTCAGCCTTCCAAGTAGCCAGAACTATAGGCATGCGCTACCATGCCCAGCTAATTTTTTAATTTATTGTAGAGATGAGGTTTCACCATGTTGCCCAGGCTGGTCTCGAACCCATGGGCTCAGGAAATCCTCTCACCTCAGCCTCCCAAAGTGCTGGGATCGCAGGCTTGAGCCACCGTACCTGGCAAGACCTTATATAATGGACAGAGTGCAGGTAGTGAAGTTGTGTGATCTGAGCTGGAAGGTTTGTTTGGCCACTTACTAGCTTTGCTTTCTTGTACAAGATACATAACTGTTTCTTTCATTTATAAACAGAGTAATAATTTCTTCCCCAATCGTTACTTTGAGGATTGAGGAAATTAATATGCTAAATTGCTCAGGAGAAGAAGAAAAAGAGGAGGAGGAGGAGGAAAGGAGGAGAAAAGGAGGAGAAAAAGAAAGATGGGGGAGAGAGAAAATGAGGGAAAAGAGAAGTCAGACAGAGACAGACTACAGGTCCCATTCAAATATTTTCTCAGTTCCTCAGTAGAAAAGTGACCCATTTCTGCTATTTTCCCATGCTTCTGCTTAGGCTCTAGAACCCAACATTCTTTGATTTCTACAGTGAAGGATTAGATCGGTGGCAAGAGAAGTCTTTTTCTTTTTTTTTTTTTTTTTGAGTTGGAGTCTTACTGTCGCCTAGACTGGAGTGCAGTGGCCACTCCCAGCCACCGCAGCCTCGACCTGCTGGACTCCGGTGATCCTTCCACCTCAGCCTTCCAAGTAGCTGGAACTACAGGCGCGCACTACCACGCCCGGCTAATTTTTTTGATTTATTGTAGAGATGAGGTCTCGCCTGCCCAGGTGGGTCTTGAACCCACGGGCTCCCCTTCAGTTGTCACTTTCTCAGAGGAGTGAGAAGCTCTGTTTTCATTTTATTATGTAGCAGATGATTGATAAAGTAGTCATTGTGTCAGTTTCAAGTATGCCCTCTATCCTGATCCCAAACAAAAATGTGCAAAAGATCCTCTCTTTACATGACTGTGCTCAGAGGTAGCCTCCCCATAAAGAGTTTCCTTCTGTTTATGGACCCCCAAATGCAGCAATGAGATTGGGGAGAAAAAAGCCTGGGAAAGGGAAGGCCCGTAGCAGTGGGGGTGAGCCTCATTGACTGATTGAAATAAGGAAGCGTCTGTGTGAGCTCCAGGTGGCAGAAGAAAGACCTAAGAGTAGAAGTTAGAGGCAGATTTTTTTTGTATGTTGGTTCAATATGAGGTAAAGTTTTCTAACAGATACCATACTAAAAAGTAATTTCTCCAAAGTGGACATGTTCAGGCACGAGTCATGGATATTGTAGAGTAAGCCCGCCTCGGTGGGGAGAAAGGATAAAGTGACCTCTAGCTTTCCAAGACTCCGTGGCATTTGATGGGACTAAGGGCGAACTATGCTCTGATAATCAGTCTTATAAAGAGTTACTTGATAATGGTTACTTGTTCAAAGACTCAGGCGTAAATCAGATTTTATTTGCGTATTCTGACTCCTCGGACATTGTTAAGACTTTCTTTCCATTATTTAATCCTCTTAGCAAGCCAATATCAATTATTACTCTGTTTTTACAAATGGAGAAACTGAGGCTCAGAGAATTTAAGTTACCAGTCTTGAATAGAATCCACTCTTGTCTATCTTTGAAAACTGTTTTCTTTCTTAATCATTATACTATACTGAAACACTCATTACAAATGTGTAAACATATTTTAGGCACTATACAAAGTCAAGTGAACTTTAAAAATAGTCAAACATGTCTAGATACATACTTCTGTTACTATGTCATTAACAGACACGTCATAACAAAATCTTGATTTTTCTCTTCTACTTTTCAAAAAACCAACTTTTACTCTCACGTTAAAGCTTTCAGGCCTATGGCATGCTAAGAATAAGTTACTCTTTAAAAGTCATAATAGGCCCAACAGGGTTTCACCCCTTGTGTATGTTAACTTAGAAATTGTATAGTATGACTCCATGTCCTTAAAGGCAGCAGTCTTTTTTCTAATATCTCAATTGTTCTTTCTTTTGAGAAATTAGTTATGCTCAAACACCATCTTTTTTTTTTTTTTCTCTATCACTGCCTGAAGTCTGAGTCTAACTGCTTTGTTTCCTATCAATCAGGAAAAATTTACTCTGGTAACAAATTCACTCAGTTCATTTCCTCCACCACTTCTCAATTTGTTTAAATGATTTCTTCGCTAAACTCTGCAGTTGTACAATCTGCTCTGGCCAACCTGTATCTTCAAAGAGACTTAAAAATAAAAATCAAAACACTTTAAATACTTCTTAGCAAAACTGTTGACCTAAAAGGAAGAAGCTGAGGCAGAATTAATAGCAGCAGAGAATTTATTTGGGCCAAGTTTGAAACCAGCAACCTGGGAGCATACATTCAAGTTGCTGTGAATATGTGCTTTGATTAGTGGCAGTTGCAAGTGGATTTTTAAAGAAAAAGAAGAGGCAGTTCCTGAGTTGTTTACCTAATTTACATTAAAATAATGTTAAGCTGCTATGTAT
>NW_007053780.1:0-1509 GCF_000164805.1 Carlito syrichta
CCAGAGTATTATAACATTCCCAGGAGAAGACAGTCATTGAGACTAGGCTTGAATTGGGGTCTTCACACTGGGCTGGGGGTCCCCTGCCCCTCATTCGATTGGGGTTCCCTGAGGGCAGGATCATCTCTCCTCTCACACTGGGGGTTCTTGAGTACAGGGGTTGTGTTCCAGGTCAGTCACCCATTGCAGACTCAGTTGAACAGTTGGTGTACAGTCAGGCCCACATGGATCGCGGGCACCAGGGATAGGGACCCTTCTCTTGACAGAGTGAGCCCTGCAGGGGACATAGTCCTGTGTTGGGGGCCAGGGTTCCGGAGTCCACTCTGCCCCAATCCCCTGTGGGATAGATACTAGGTAAGTTTCCTCCCCTCCCTGGGCAGCAGGACACCTCCATGAACACAGGCAGGCCAGCTCGATGGGCGTGCAGCCTGCACAGTCACACAGGGGCCTGTCTTGGAAGAACCAGTGCTTGATTTGATGCCCTGCTGCTGCTGTGTGGAATTGTGGATGATTTTTGAACAAGGGGCCCTTTGTTTGCATTTTGCACCAGGCCTGGAACATTCTAGAGCTAGCCCTGAGAAAGGCACGAGTACAGTTGTTGGTGTTCTCGTTTATTTTGTGTTTCAGCCCACAACCCTTTCTAGAAACCAAGGCCAAGGAGGAGTATACATAGATCAAACTTGAGCAAAGCTACCCACCATGTGCTAGGCCCCTCCCTTCCAGCATAGGCCCCTGAGCTTCCTCCAGCTACCTCCCAGGCAGGGCCTGTGCCCTGCAGAAGTGGGTTGCCCACTCCCACTTCCTCCCTCACCCGAGGTGGGACACACACCCCACCACCGGAGCCTGCCTCTGGCTCAGGACTGCTTCTGGAGCCTCTGGGGGAAGGTGCTCATGGCCACCAGGAGGTGGGAGCATGGTCCTCTGGCCCCCGCAGGCACTCCTGAGGGGTGGGACCCAGGCACCAAGAGGGTCTCACAGAAGAGCGGCAGCCTTCGGGCTGTGGCCACCACTCCTTTCCCACCGGCCTGCCCCCAGCCAGTGGGTGCCTGAACCTCTACATTCCGGCTCCCGGTTTGCTAAGGCCCTTCCACATTCCACCTGCTGTGAGGAAACTGCTTCACTCGTCATCCCAGAATGAAGGGGCCATCAGAGCTGGGTCTGATGCGGGGGTGATGGCTGTCATCCGAGGCAGGGCAGAAGTACAGAAATGAGAGACTGTGGATGTGGAGGAGGGGTTCCCTGGTTTAGTGCCAGGCCTCATGGGTGCAGGGTGCCAGGGGCCCAGATGGGGCACGGAGGAGCTCTGCGGGACCCTTGCAGCATGGCCTGTCTAAGCCTTGCGGAGCGTAACGCTCATGGTGGAGACGGCCCATCCCAGTGGCTCAGCATAATTCTACCTGGCTGGGGTGTTAAGCCCTGCAAAGCTGGGCTCAGGCTGGGAAATCCATCCATCCACTCACCCAAGCAGCATAGTCAGCTCCACTCGGTGCCAGCACCCATGCCCTGGGG
>NW_007053781.1:0-1579 GCF_000164805.1 Carlito syrichta
CACACTGTCGAGGTGGATATTGTGTCACAGGAATCTCTACTCCTGCCCCCATTTAGACTTGATGATGACACCAATCTCCATAACTCTTCCAAGAAATTGATAGAGATTTTGTTTTAAACATTTTGGTAGAGGTATAAAACCAGTGGCCTCCACTGGCCTATACCACAGGAATAGACTCCCACCCATGGGACTGGTAAACAGTCTGCAGCTTCCAAGAATACCCATGCCAGCTGTACACCCAGGCATTTAAAAAATGATGACCAAGGCCAGACTGGTGGCTCACACCTGTAATTCCAGCACTTTGGGAGGACAAGGAGGAAGGACTGCTTGAGCCCAGGAGTTTGAGATAAGCCTAGGCAACACAGCAAGAATCTGTCTCTACAAAAAATAAAATTAGCTGGGCATGGTGGCATGCACCTGAAGTCCCTAGCTACATGGGAGTCTTCGGTAGAAGGATTGCCTGAGCCAAGGGGTTCAAGGCTGCAGTGAACCATGATCATGCCACTGCACTCCAGCCTGGGCGTCAAAATGAGATCTCAATTCAAAAAACCAAAATGATGATGAAGTGAAGGTAGGGTCCCGATGGACCCACTGCTAGATAAACTCAAACCAGATATTCATTTATCACCCCTTCTTACCAACCCACGATGGCACTCTGGCTCATTGTGGGTCCCAGAAATTGGTGTAAATCTGACCAATATCCAACAGTCCTGGGTACATTGTATTTCTTTTCAGCAGTTCACTGTTTTTCTGAGGGTACACACCTGGTCCAGGAAGGATAGACCGGAGGAATATTCACAGTTGGGAATGGGATGGAATTCTGTTTCTTACTTTAGAAACTTTTGGTTTATTAAAATTGCATTTTCCCCTTTAAATCTCAGAGTTGAGATGTCTGACATTGGTTTGCACCCTGCCCACCCAGAGCTGTGTGACCCTGGGTAAGTTACATCCCCTCTCTGAGCCTTAGTTTTTTTTACCTGACAGAAGAGGTTAGGGTCTCTTGTCCTGCTGACTCCTCAGAGTTGTGAGCAGCTAATGGGGTTTGGGCAGTAGTGGGTTGCCACTTGGCAGGTTTGGCCACAGCCCTGACCGCTTTGCCATCTACCTCATCTGAGCAGTCACCAGCACATTCCTGGTCATTTGGAGGGACACAACAAACGACAGATTCCTGTGCCTGGGGACAGAGGCAAAGGGTCAGCAGACCTGGCCGTGGGGTTCTAGGTACTCAGGAGGTTGAGGTGGGAGGATTACTTGAGTGCAGGAGTTCAAGGCTAGAGCGACTTATGGTCGTGCCACTGCATGCCAGTCTGGAAGACAGAACTTGTCTCAAAAAAAGTAGAATAAAAAAATATGTGGGGCAAGGTCAGGAAGATGGCGGCCGAGCCAGACTACGCGATTCCTGGTGTGAGTGAGTAAGTGTATGGAAAATTTTGTGTACTGTTGGGAGCCAACATATGGAATCTTACGGCTGAGGCCTATAAAGGCCTATTCAGAAGCTTGCATCAGAGACAAGGATTTAACATCAAGCATATACATATGAATAGTAACCAATGTATTATAAGACAATCAGGATTTTCAA